>NW_011887834.1:266514-346580 GCF_000806365.1 Fopius arisanus
GGAGGAGGTATTGGCTGAAATTTGAAAATTCGAATTTTCAAAAAAAAATCGAGGAGGTATTCACCGGAATTGAAAAATTTGAAATTTTTAAAAAAGTATCAGGGGAACATGAAAATCGAGGAGGTATTGGCTGAAATTTGAAAATTCGAAATTTCTAAAAAAAAAGTCGAGGAGGTTAAAATGAAGAAAAACATTTTTTGGTCATGTCAATTTTAATCGCGACAGAATTTCTAGACAACTTTATTACATGATATGAGGATACAGTCTACATTATGTAAATTAAGTAGGTATCAATATATCTTTAAATATACATAACATTTGGTAGAATTAAAAATTATTAAAAAAATCAAACTGAATCATCTATAATGATCGATGTTCTTCTTTTAAAAAAGAAATATCAAATAAAAATCATATCAATTAACATTATCTCTACATTCTATTAATTAATAAATTACGATATTACTTGATCAAATTGATATTTCATTTGTCCCTCGTTATTAGTCGTGATATGTAGAAACGACTGGCTCGTATAATTTCATGTGTCCTTTATGTTCAATTAGAAAAAAGCCTTATGTATCCTCGACGTCAAGATTGAATGCGACTCTCATGGATTAACTGATTGAAAATGACAATTAAAGAGTGATTGTGTCGATGTTACATATTATAATATCCAAGGAAAAATATAGTATCCACTGGTGTTTTCAGAGCTGCTTAATAAAGATTTTTATGGCTACAAAATGTTCATGTCTCTGCTCGGATATGATTTATGAGGGATAATACTCGTCAACTTTTTACGTCGAGGAAGCGCCAGTGGCAGTGAACAGAATGGGTATTAAAACGCAACGCATTCTTACGATCTATATCGAATACGTAATTTGATACATTGCTTTTCTTGCATGCATTGTTAGTATTTTTGTTTCACTTCTTTTCATTTATAATATTTGTAATCGTTACATTTTAGTATAGTTTATCTAGCAAGCATAACAATTATGATTTTTTCTTCATTTAATCAATAATTTTTCGTGATATGACAAGTCAATAGGTATCCATTAAAACATTTTCTCATCCTTCATCTCTCGATTAGTTTTGTTCTTTCGTTTTCACCGATACAGGGAATCTTAATTGCCAATTGATTATTTATCGTGTCAGCTATACAATGGCCAAATATCAAAAACTTATAAAATATTCAAAAAATCACCATTGTAAAAGATGGGTGGGATTCCCTGACCCTGCATTACTCTGAGAAGTTTATTTATTTATTTATTTATTTTTTTCAAGATTTTGTGTCTCTGATATGCGTTTCAGTCAGATTATCATTCTTGGTCATTTTATTATTTTGTCAATAACACTAAAGTTTTATCTAAACTCCTTACATTTTCATTTCAATTGCCATTGTCTCTGACTATTCGACTGAGTTCTCGGGATGAATTATTTGGTTAACAGGTCTCATTACAACTTAAACAGTAAACAGTATTGTTTTATATTCTTTTTATCGTGTTTTTTTTGGAACAACCTGTGGTATGTTATGTTCAAAGATATGCGTTTCGTACTGATTTTTTTTTTGGATTTATTTATTTAAAAGCGGGAGGTGCTCGCTGACCGTTAGTCTTTGGACTCTCCTCCGTCATCACTGTCACTAGTTCACCAACTACTTTTCCCAAGTCCCCTGAAAAGTCGTAAAAATTATTCTATTATTTAAGAAACACAAATTCTCTTGTCCAGTACGTAAATAAACCAAAGAAAATAATAAATAAATGGAAATGGAAAGGATTGATTTGATCGGGTATTCATAAAATAACAATAATTCATGGCGTTGCCATAATTTTCTCATAGGAAACAGTAGGTTGGTGGATCGAATGGTTTCAAATACTGATGGAATTGCTGTATTTGATGACTTTGTAATAACGGAGGCATGAATATTTCCCGTAATACAACAACCATCTCTGAATTCCCCCGAGTTATGGAGTCAATAAAACCCTCAAGAGCAGTAAACCTCACCTTTTACATCCATCCTGCAATAGGTTGAGCACAGAATAAAGAATGAAAAATTGTTAGTAACATGAATGGTTTATGCAGTTAATGACTTGATTGTTATAATCATGATGAAAAGACGAACCTGCCATATGCAAAAGATTGCCCACATTATGAGATGAGTTGTGGGAATGCGGTGGTGGTGGTGGTCTTTCTAAACTGCTAACGCGTCCCTCACCCGCGCCTCCTCCACCTGAACTCACCCATCAATTTATATTGTGATGAATAAACTATGACCATCAAGCATTATAAAATAGCCGAGTGTAAAGAGCCATCGATAAAATGTAATCCAAGCAGATAATCATATCGAATTTATGACAATAAGTAATGGAAATCAACATTAATCCCATGTATTCTTTAATTCTAGTTGCCAAATTGATTTTCGAGCATAAAATGATAATGATGAAATGTAAAATTGATAAATTAAGCAGAAGTATGGAACTCACTACCAAATATTTCCATTATGGTACATGCATATATAATTAGAGGGTCTGGCAAAATTATGAAATTTATACCTGAGTTGTCATGATAGTGGCCATTGACTTTAGCCGGTGAATCGGTGGCTAATTGCGAGGCTGTCACACTCCTCGTCTGAAGCGTGCCAGTCTTTGATGGAGAGGATGCGTTTGGCTGGAATAAAACCACCATTTAGTCACATCAATAATTATTCCGACAGCCAAGTCAATGTAACACTCGTTACACATTGAATTATTTTCATATCAGGATTAATTGGTATTTTAGCTTTACCCTTTTGGGTTATTGTTACTGAGTGAAATTTCTCCAGAAATTGTCATCTCATGATAAATTCACGAGCGGATGTGACGTTTGGTGAATGAAAAAATAAAAAAATAAAAATAAAATAAAATGAAATAATCCCACCTCTTCAAGGAGTTGCCTGAGTCGCTGGAGTTGCGCCTCTAGCTGACGATTATGATCTTCAAGAATCTGCATGCGTGCCTCTAGCCTCCCCTTGTGCTGTCGGAGTAATTTGGCCTCAGCAATCATATCACAGTCAGGCTGCCTGCCATGTCCATCCTCAGGGGTTGATCCAGGTGTCTGCTTGGAGCTGAGTCTCTCATACTCGGCCTGAAGCGTTGCATTCTCCTCCTCGAGCTCCCTGATCATCGCCTCGAGTTCCTCCCTCTGTTCAGCATCAATGGCAGCCATCACCTGGACGGGACTCCTGGGAGCATTGATATTATCACTGCCATTCAAACTGTGACAGTAATGAGCAATGAGCTGATGTTCGTCGTCGCTATCCGGTGTAGAATTACTCCGAGTCCTTGACAATTCAACCTCAGCGAGCCTCGATGCATACATTTCAAGTCGCGAATGCATATCCTGACTGAGTGTGCTATGCTGGGGTGATGGAGCTGGACTCTCCAGGGCATCCCCTTCGAGTACTGTCTGGACCGGTAAATAACCCACCCTAGGATGCTTTTTAAAGTACCGTTTCGATTTGAACTTATTCCTCAAAGCTCTGGTAAAGTCCCTAACATCTTCACCAGAAGTAGTGGCTGTACAGTACTCCTGCATTGGATGAGTAAGCTTGTGATTTTTTGCTTTTCTCCCCGAGAAGAAACAGCTCTGACACATGTCGAAGTTGAAGCACTTGAGGCACCTGTATCTGAAGCCAACAATAGGATACTCCTTGCAGATATTGCATTTAGCTTGATGTTTAGCAGTTTCAGCAGCAGCCAGTCTGTGCAGCACTGGAAGCCACACCATGCTCTGGGGCTCCTGCTGGAGCCAACTGAGAAAATGAACGGCTTCGATCTCGTTCTTATCCTTACCAGCCTTTTCGAAGCAAGAGCGAACACTTGGTTCGATGTTGGAGCCACCAAAGGCAGCGACTTCACCGAGTTGTCTGGGTACTTGAATGCAGTCGTGAAGGAGAAGACCAAGTTTACGCTGGTCAACAAGTCTGTTGGGGTCGGCTATCAATCGGAAGAGATATCTATACTTCTCCTCGAGATGACCCTTGCACAGTAAAACGAGACCAACTTTGAAGGAGAGAACACGTATCTGTCCTGTTCTCTGGCTGTCGTAAACATTGAGAAGCCAGTTTATAGCGAGATCGATGCACAAGGGGACAGATACCTGGATAGGATTATCAGCAGCTATGACTTCGTAGAGTGAAGTCAGTACTGTTATCATGTCGGGTATGTCGATTAATTTGTCATTTTGGGCGCGTAAACCGTGCGAGTCGAAGTGCTCGAGGGCAGTCGAGAGACTTAGCATGTCGAGGCAGAGTCTCTTCTGAACTGTTCGCAGTTTCATTGCTGTTCTGTATGCTGAGAAACGGACTTCGTTGAGGTCCGCTAGAGAGGCCATCAGATCGATCATCTTTGGATGATCCCAGTGGGTTGTCTCTAACTGATGATTTATGTAGTAAGGCACTTTGGCGGGCGTGAGGGCTCTCTCCCATGGTGGCTCGACGCTACCAGCGAGGAAAGCCTGACTACCTGGAGTGCTACCATCTTTACCGTATCCACTTAGTACTTTGTATCTATCGTCCACTCCTAACTGCAACACTTTCCATCTGGAAAGTTAATCCCAGTTAGCCAACATGGTTATTCAGCCTGTTCACTCGTTAAATAGTCGTGAGTTTGAAATTACCTTGTATTGAGATCCTCGAGTTTAGCTAATAGGGCATGAGATACTATGACACTACTCGAAGCAAACAAACTAGCTTGGTCATTGGCTTCCTCGATGTTTCTCTGAATGGGTCCCAATCTGTCACCAAACTTTTGCAATTGCTCCAACATCTCTCCCGCCTCTGATGCTTCAGCGGGACTCTGCCAGCCACTCTGAATTGCCTCAGCCCCGGCCATTCTCGATGAAAGCTCCTCCAGTGCCTTTTGAAAAACGCACATTTTCTGCAAAATCAAAATACGAGACATACCACTTAGAGAATATTTTACAGATGTCAATCTATGTGCGATGCAGTGCTTTTTATTTTTTTATTTTATCGTTTTTTCGGGAATTATGAATGAAATTTTAATGAATATTCGGGAATAGCCTTTGAGGAGGAGCTTTACCTCGTTATTGAGGGAAAAAATTTTGTTCCACTCGACAGATTGCGGTAGACGATGCTAATCTGCTAGGAAGGAAACGAAATTATCCGAGTGAAATACCGGGGAATATTCTCTAGTGGGCGGCCGTTGCTCCCTTTATACTGTCTTCTCAAACCGCACTACAAAGTACCTCTTGTCCAGCATAAATTCACAATTTCTGTTATTCACAGAGCAGGAAATCACTGACATTTTTTTATCTTCCAGGATTGTCGATTCAATGTCTTGTGTATGAGGAGACAGCTCTGGTTCCACATGATCATCCTTTTGGAACAACAATTTTGCTCAATCTTTTTGGTTTTTTATCCCCCCTCCAATCCTCCCTCTCTCACTCCGCTGAGTCTGACACAGTAATTTATAATGCCCTTTAATCGTACAATTAAAGTTAGCTCGTAGCATGTATCTGGAGGAGTGACTTCTCAACACGATTTCTTCTCAAAATTTCACCAAGTTAATTGTCTGGCGCCATTCGATATCGTGAAAGTCTTGCATTAAACTACGTCGTCTCCTCGACAATTAGATCCTTCGGAGTGCAATTTATCGGAACAAATTACTGGCTTGACAATTGAACCTTTCAATTCGAGGGGGGGGGTGCTTCGCCCTTTTTTTTTATCGGATTAAGACCACCGGGCGATCGAATGGGGAGATACCTCCGGGGGTCAATTAAAAGCTATTGTTTTCGTTAAGTGAAATGTCGATGGTTCGAGCTGTCTGACAGTTATGCTTGTTGCTGTAAAAACCAGTTTCATTGCATGATGCCTGGCATTTTTTTTTATCTCCCAATCGGTTTTTGTTGTTGAAGAGAAAAAGGACCCACCTCCCAGCGATAACGCGTGGAGAGAATTTTTAATGCCCCTTTTTGCCTGTTTCGGTTTTATTTCTTTTAGTGATATGGAACTGAGTCGAATGCAGAGTCGACAGGAAATGAGATCCATTTTGCACGGAGCCCAGTACTGAGTAGATTCATTCGCTTTTCTCAGATGGAGGAAATTCTCATGGCAACATGAAGTTATGACAATATTCATTGTTTTGAATTCAGTGATGATACTAAAAATCGATGTGAATCAATTCCCTTAATTTTCTACGACTATAAGTGTGCAATTACACTTGGCAATGAGTGACATTAATATAATTTGATTTTTAAAGGGTTTTATTAGAAATTTGAACAGCCATTTGCCAGCAGTCAGCACTACTGGCAAGTTTTAGAGATTCACACATAAAAAGTCTAAAAGATTTGAATTGAATGCCTGGGAAAAATTAGTTATCCTTCTGTTTTTATGATTACATAGCCATAAAAACTGAATTATGCTGTTCTCGTTATTGTAATAAAATAATGGAGCGTTAAATCTCGAAATGCGCTTATGTCGCTCATTCTTTACCGGGTGTTTTTGATGACAATAGCCGCGCGTGGATTGAATGCTTTGATGCATAAAAACTATCACAAAGCCCCTCTAATAAAAATGCATTGTGCCAACTGTTTTGCCACGAGTGAATCTCAAAATGAAAAAAAATATGAAATCTATGTTTCTAGGATTGTGATTGCATGTCCAAACACTCAACTCGAGAATTTTTTTTCTCCAGCTCGAAGTCACTAAGGACCATACGCCCTATTGTTTTTTCCTGCGGTTGTTCTATTCAGGACCTACAGTGTCCAGGAGACCTGCGCGCGCAGCTCGCCATATCCGGTAGTGAATAAAAAAATGCAACTAAAATCGCGTATAAAAATGGAATTAAATAATCCCATAAACACACTCCATAAATTTTCCAACAAAAAAAAAAGACATAAAATCCCACCCGATTGGCGGGGCAGGCCATCAATTCTTTAACAAAAAAAAAATCCATTCGCAAACATTTGCATTTGTAAAAAGGAAAAACAAGAGGAAATGTATGTGACATTTGTCTGGGATAAAAGAAGGGAGCCTATCTGCTCTCAGGTTGTCGTCGAGAATTAGATTAGACGACGGAGAAACGGCGAGTGCAATTTTCACGATAGCTATCGGTGGAGAGGTCGGTTTATTCCTCTTACAGACGAAAGGAAATAGAAAGGTTGAAAAGGGGGGCTAAAGAGAGAGATGACGTTGAAGTCGTTGGGTACGAAGAAAAAACATAAAAAATTGGACAAGATGAAGAAGGGTTGAGACGGATATCACGGGTGCTAAGCAATGAGACTGAGTGTGTAAGTGTTATGTGACGATATGCATAGTGATCCAATTGTTTAGTGAAGATGCGGGTACAAGCTGAATTGCACAATAATAATTATCAATGGGTCGTTAACAGTCGAGCTATCCTGACAAATTGTCGACGCATGGAGAATTGTTAAATATTAATAACTGTGTCGATGCTGGTTGGATTATTATTTCATTGAACAGGTATTTCTCACTGAATTGAATTAATTCGATGCTCACTGCAGATAAATATTGGTGGATATTTTTATTTTTTTATTTTTCCAACTAAAACCGGTGAATCTGAATAACTTAACGGCATTATAACCTAAGTTTCGCTGTTGCAATGAGATTATGACGCGGAGTAATTCGAGTACAGTGGATTTTTAGCATGATACGCATCTTGAATGGTCGGAAAATTTGGGTCACTCTGGAACACATGTGTCTAAACAACATGACAAGATAGAATTGCAGAGAATCTCGATAAAAAACAGACAGTGCACGCAACACCAACTGTCAACGTGACGGTCATGAATCCTATCACTACGAGATTTCTCACTGCTCAGACCACCAGGCATTTAACCCTTTAATATCTCTCATGTCATTTTCAACAGTCACCGTATTATCTTCATTTACGCAAGTATTCTGGCGGAATCCGTTTGGTTAGCAATTATCTGGCGGTTATTATTGATTATTGCAAACTGGATGAGACGAGTTTGGCTTGAGAAGCCTTATGTAAGACAAGTTGAAAGGTTGTCAGAAATTTGAGATGGGACTCCAAGGGTGTGGGAAATATGAAAAAAAATATTCGATCCGCGCAAGTTTTTTTTTTCTTTTTTTTTGTTTTGAAATGCAAAGAACGACTTGTTTTATTGTGATGAATATTGGGAATTTTGAAGAAAAATGAGGGGAACACGATTTTTACTTACATTAGGAATAAAAAAAAAAGTGGAAAACAATTGTCGGTGATTCTCCGCTGTTCACCCCAATTATTCCTCCAAGTTTTGATAAAGAGTTTCCTCGTGCTAAAGAAAGTCGAAAAATGAAAAGGAATCAATGCCAACAGCTGCATATAGAGCTGAATAATCTCTACACCTTGATGACACCGAGGTGGAGTAATTAGCGTGTCAGACACCCACCCCCTTGGATTTTCCATTTGCTCAGGACTTAATTTCCGTTTTTTTTCTTTTTAAATCCGGTACATTCATCTGCTGGCGACAGTATTATAACCACGTACAGGGATAACCAGGGGATCTGAAAACGGAGCAGTACTCTGCTTGCTCTCAAATCCGTAATTAACTCCCGCAATTAGACCCTCGAGATTTCTTGAAATCATTAATCCATTTTCGGTGAGAAAGTCTAATTAAATTTATCGTGGGTGTAGGGCTTTCCAGTTAGAGCCATATTGAATGTTGCATTTTCATTGTAAACATCAATATCCGAGTGTTGTGAGAGAAATGAGTTAACTGGGTTGTTAGCCATTAATAATTCTCGCTCGAATTGCATTGACGGTTTTGGTGAATAAAAAACGGTAAAATTCACTAAGCGCATTCCACCACTCATGTTCCTCCCTGAGTGAGCAATGAGGAACCCTCACGATTTATCATCGTTATGAGATTTCTGGGAAACTCGCCAGGACTTACGCCTTCTCGGCATGAGTAAGACGAATTGGTTCGCGTCAACGGGGTGTCTATTTACCTCCAAATGGATTAATTAATTTTCAAGGATAATGAAAAATTCAACGAGCTTCATTCAATCAACAAAAGGAGTGAAAAATAGATGAATCAATTTCTCTCCAAGGCATGAATAATTGATAAAATAAATATGATTGCGGTTGTGGGCTTTCTGCGGTGTTTTTGAAATAGTGTAGAATGTGGAAGGAGCGGGAGTCATTTGTGATTATTACAATTGTCCCATGGACAACTACAGACGTTAAATTACATTCCGGGATGGCGCCCGTTAGGTGAATAGAAGGAGAATGCGAGTGGGGAATCTGTTCTTGGGGCGTTGTTGTAACATGGTGCATACCACTGTAGGCACTGGTACCTTCCACTGTCTCTACGTGGCTACCGTCTCATGCATACAAAACATACTCAAATCCCTCCGACACTGGGCGTGTGGACCACTCGCTACAGTTAACACTGTACGCCCAGTCATTACACAAAATAGGGATAGAGCCAACAAGGGGTGTAACCATAGTTGAAACACTTTTCTCTTCGTCATCCGCAAAACGGTTACAACTACTACATTTCCGGGGTGGGGAGGGACCCTTTCACATCCAAATCTCAGGCTCAATCGGTCAATTCCCCGAGAGTACAATTTTCACACACGACAAATCTACCTCACTTCCCTCTTTATCCCCCTTAACACCCTTTGGACTGGCTCGTTTCACCACCATTCAATTCATACGAGCCAAACCATTGCTACCCATTTTACTTTTTAACGTTCTCTCTCTTTCTCCTCTTGCCCACTTTCCAACGGCATTTTTCGGGGATGACTAAGTGAATCATGGATTCACTCCGATGCTCAATCTAAATTTACCGCCTACTTTTTCGCGTCGTGCAAAATTCTTCAATGCACTGGCAAAGCATTAATGGCAAAGGTGTCTTCATTATTTTTTCATACTTTTCCGCCCAATTATAATTAGCGCTATTCAGCGGGCGGCTTTCATTGGATTCATACCTGTTCATTTGATCAATACCCTCCAATTATAAACTCAGTGCGTACTTTCGAGTTTTCTCAATTTCCTTAATGACGAGTTGGGTTTTTAATTTCAATCGTATATTGATTTATATTAATATAAACTTGATTGAATGATTGACCAACCTCGTGTGTGAAAATACCAGCTGGGGTTGTCCCCAGATATGATTAAACAAATGGAAAATGGGAAAATACCTCCTCCTGCTCAAAAGAAGATATGACTTCATAGTAGAACTGCTCGGCCATTGACAGATCAATTTTCAACGACATCCTGTCCCCAGGCTCGCCATTAATATCCTCATCCCCGTAGTCCTTGATCGTAACACTCTTCCCCGATATCACTTCGACACTTGAATTATTTAGCATCTCCATTTTCCAATTTATTAAATAATCCCCGTAATAATCATAAATCACTCAACATCACAGACATTAATTTTTGGTTGAACGTTGCATTGGTTTAGTTGAATACTAATAAATAGAAAAACATGGTGACAAAAAAATCAGAACGAAAGATAAAAATTGAAATTGGTTGGTGAATAAAATATTATTTTCCACGTCTGCATTACAGCTGATACGTGAACCCTCTTCTCTCCTCGATGTATACCAGGTTTTGTACATGGTATCATGTATCGTTCGATTATGGGAGGACATATAATATTCAATAGGATAGAAAAATCCACGAGGGTCGGGCCGGGCTTCACCATGGGACACAAATACGGTTGTATTCACGTTGACAACCGGCACTGTACTGAACTGCTGAAAGGCCTCTGCGGGACTTACACCAAAGAGAGCCTCTCCCAGTCAGTTCAACACACGTTCAATGTGTGTATATAAATGACCAAGAGAGTTATGTAGATATGTGGAAGCGTTGGAGCTGGAGTTGGAGTTGTCATCCTACGCCAGACACCCAGTGCGTTGGATAAGCCCTTTCTTCGGCTTCTTACCTCAACTAAAAATCACTTTTCCCTGATAACATTTACTTCAAGTTGCACACGCGCCAGTTGAGAGGATGATGATGAGAAAAAAAGAGAAATGGCTGATTTTTTTTTAGTGGGGAATTGAAGAGGACTTGTGGTGAGTCATGATGATTGAAATGTGAGTGAGAAGTGCGGAGGAAAGTCGTGATTACGGACCTTCTCAGGCGGACGCTCGAATTAATGCTAATGCATGAGAGCTCGGGATTATACGAGTTGTTCTTGAATAGCTGACGAGGCTGAATATAGGTTTAGGTCGGTCCCTTGGCAGTTTAGTGGACGTTACAGCGGACCATCCGATCCGTTACATGGGTTCCAAGTTCGATAATTGATTTTCGGGTTGAGAACTGTTCTTGCGTTTTAGGTTCTACCGAATAGATACCGTAACTCGGGGTTTATGGCTTGTCATAAGAATCAAAGGACCAACAAGGAACTTCAATTCAATCCGGAATATTGATTTCTGATGAAACAGAAATTATTTTTGGTCATTGAACATGAACATTCGATGGGAGTCAGCTCCAAATCGTTTTAGTCCAAATGGATTGTTAAAAGTTTTCAGCTGAAATCTTGTACTTGTTGAGAATTTGAGAAATTTCAAGACCGAGAGTTATTCTCAACCGTTCATTATTGTTGGCGTATATTTTGAAAATTTATTTCTACTCGAATTAATGAAATCCGTATAGGATAATGTCGCTGAACCGCTTGCGGAACATTACAGAAGTCAATGCGAACAGTTACATGAGTTTCGAGTTGGATAATTGATTTTCAAGTTGAAGGCAGTTCTGGTGTTTTAGGTTTCACTGGAGAGGATAGATCTCGTTACTTGGGCTAAATGCGTTAGGATAAATACATCAGGAGAATTTAGGATGTGCGGGAGGCGATGGAACAACATTTTTCAGTGGACGATATCGGTTTTTCATGTGGCAAATATTTTGTTCGGTTGAAAAATTGAAAGAAAATGACGTTTGGAGTAGGATGGCCTCGAAGGTTTGGCAACTGGCCTACATATTGATTTCTTCTCGTCCTACGAGTGAATATTTTATGTTCTTCAATTGGTGGATATCTGATTTCTCAATCTCTGGGGACATATGTTCAATCCAATAATTACCGAGTTTTCGTATGAAACATAAACATCCCGAGGGAAGTCGATAATCGAGTTACCCTGGTATAATGAAGGACAGATCACCCCCGACATCCGGACGAATTTTATCCCGGGGATTTGTCAGCGAAACGGTGGTAAGCCGCTGTGAGAGGCTTTACACCCGGCCCCGTCAGCTCATCAATACACACATGCGGATACATATATGTATCCATTTTTTTTTCGCGTTTTCCCCTGTTAAAAATACGCACATCCGCGCCTAATGCCAAATTTTTTAGCAGTTTTGAATAATGTCTGAATTAAGAGTAAGGATAGAGGTACTTTATGCATGCCAAATCCTTGAACCCTGGAAAAGCTAAGGACTAGGGAAAATAACTGGAGTTCGGATTTTTCATGTCTTCCAGACTTGCACTCGGACAGTCTGGTCTTTGTCTCTCCTCGTATTCTCCGGACACGAGAGTAGGGTACGGTGACCGGACTGATCTTCATCTCACACAAGTGTCGACCCGAAATAACTCCAGTGAAACTCAAATAAAAAAAAAAAATCTAGTTGCCGTGTCTCGTTCATATTTTCCCATTCGGTGCTCTCGCTTCGTGGCCTTTGGTGTTTGAATTTTTTTTTTTAACCATTTTTATTAACCCATTTCCCCGAAATTCAGAGACATTCGCACAGAGCAGATGAATGAGGTGATTGATGACTTCTGCCTCCTCTCATTTACACCATTTTTTTTTGCGTTCCCCTCTGAATTGGTCGAAGCACTCGAGCGAATTTGACACATGAACTGCCAATGGATCGTTTTATTTGGACCTATATCCATCGTGAATATTTACACCTCAAAGAATTTTAAACGCGAATATTTTTCAGCACACCAAGCGTTTTTTTTTTTTCATTCTCCCCCATGATTGTTTAGCATTGTGTAGGCTTGAGAAACATGGATTGAGTAATGTGCGACGGGATGTACCTCACGAATGTGTCCCGTCATGCGTTACGAAATACAGACGGTAAATGGGGTTATAGGATTCAGTCATTGAACCATACACAACTGGTATAAACGCACTGTGTAAAGGACTACATTCGAAAAGAAAGAGAAAAAAAAAAGTAGTCATTATTAAAAATCAGCGGGTGGGACGTAGTGATTGCTCTACATAAGCCTCATCAAACAGGTTTAATGATCCCGTCGGGTATACCAAAGTGAAAATAGAGCCAATCAGGAAGCTAAGCCATGAAAAATAGCAGACCGCAATTCGATCATGCACATAGTTTCCAAGTGAAAACTATCATCATCAAAATCTGCAAATGTACAGTACAGGTCGACAGCAACTTGAATCTTGAATATATCGTGAAAATAATTTTTGAGAATGAATATGCCGGGTGAAACCGCAAACCCCTAGTCTTTTATAACCGCGGGATTCTTAAAGGTACGTGAAAATGCACACGAGGGAAAAGAGAACAAATAAAACGGGAATTCAACCACTGAACTGAACCGCTACACGAGGTCAAGACTCGAGCACTATGTAAACCAGCAATCCTGTCAAATTCCACTGCTGCACATAAATTCATCACCGTCTCCAAGTACCGAACACGCGTTATCATTTGCCGCGAATTTAAATCATTGAAATTATTGAAATGACACTGTCATGATGGCACGCGTTTCGGGGAGACAATTTGTATTTTATCCTTGAAAAAAAAAAAATTCCCTCTGCTAACGTGAATGCCATACGTGATGTTTTAGCAGTGGGGACAGGGGGCCCCCGGCTTTGTTGGAATCCGAAAGGGACACCACATGCTGGCCCATAATCTCGGTTAATCCCGCTCAAGTTCGGCTTTACTTCGGCAAATATGAGAGGCCGATAATCTAGAGAACTCCGGGCTAGACAACTACATCAGCACCAGCCAATCCTTCTCTACCCATTGCTGCTAATTTTCCCGCAAGCTCGCTATTTTATTTGAATTAAAAATTTTTTCATTGGATGACGTGGGGATTAATTCACGAGGTTGAAATGAATTTGACCGAGGGAGCTTAGTTGTTGCTTTTAGAATGAGCTTTGGGGGATTACGTCAGATCTTGAGGTGGACCCGCAAATGGTCACTCAATCCCTCTGATTGAGAATATCCAAGCCAGGATGATGGAGAAATTGTTGGCTGTGTGGATTTATTCGTGGATTTTTTTTTATGATATGCTGAGTAAACTCTCGAGAGTGGATTCAAGGTGTGGGATACGAGGGTTATTTGGGTGTATTGCAATCGTATTAGCGTTGACGTGGGTTACATGTCGGGAAGAATTAATATGGGTTCGGGTTCATCTATTAAACTGTTGCGGTAGTGTTTTGGGTAATTAGTTGGACAGCTGGAGCTAATGGTGGTGCCAATCAAGTTGGAGACGGTTGGTGGAATGAGGTGTTCACTAATTAGGATGTGGAGATTGATTAGTTTTGATGGGGGAATTTTTATAGTGTTAATTTTTTGATCTTATAAGCTGTTGAAAATGTTTTCACTGTAATTGTCGGTACGAGGTACACAACATACTTAATGATCTCAATAGTTTACTCAGTGGTACACCTGAGAAAGTTGCAAGGGCGTTTGTAATTACGGAGTCGTCGATAATTAAAGGCGTGACAAGTGCGCGGAACATTTTGAAGTTTAATTGTGTCCCATTTGCCGAGACATTATGCACACCAAAAGTTTTCAGATCATCCGCCTATAGAGCCACAGGGACGAATTCCAATTAAATTTGTAATTCTCACAATCCAGTAGTAATTTACTTTCTATTCTCTAATTCGAAATTCGGGTTACGAGGATAATCATCATAAGTCGCGGAAAGAAAGAGGAAGGAGTTCTCACTCGACTGAATGAGTTGAAAAATGAAATAGTGAATTAAGAAGGGGATAATGAGTCAGTGGTAGGTAAAAGCAGATAGTTCTCTTTTTGCGGTAACGCGATTTCCATTTTAATTAAGGTGAAATCCCCCTGGCATGGGAATCAAGAAGACTTCAAGTATAATATAAGGGACAACGTAATGAAGAATCGCGTTAATCGGCTAAGGAACCCCTGTGGGGTGGGCTCTCTATATTATAACCATTGCCCATCAAAGCGCTCGAGATATGAATTTTTTCAAGTACATCTCATTGCTCTCATCATATAAATTCTATGGTAATTCAAATACTTCAGTACTGGGACAACTGTTATAACTTCATTTGACGATGGATTATTCAAATATTACTGGGTTTTCGGGGGAAATTCAGAATTTATTTCTAATGATCTTTTATAAAAGGAGTAAAAATGTAATTTTCTCTCCTAATTGCACCGTTCTTTTCACGATAAAATCGCTTTCATGGAATTTCATCAGGACAAAAAGAAATGACCTCAGCTGTTGCTATATTCAACTTGCATTATCACCATGAAAACACCGATAACGATTTCCCATATTGACTAGTGGATTGGCACGATTGGAGCGTACAGTGCTCGTTATCGCATTCAAACGACATTTTTATTTGCACAATAAAGCGAATGAATAAGCGTGTCAGAAAGAAAATATTTTCTCACTTCTACGTGGCGTTGAAACAAAGTGCATTTGATTTCCGTACAAGATACGTGACAGAAATCCCCTCATATTAAAAGAGCAATGGTAAAATATCAGAATGCGGATATTAAAACTCATTTTCATGAGTGTAAATTCAGATTAAATTTGCAATTGGAATGTAACTCAGAGACAAAGTCCGTACCACTGTGCATTGCTAAATCGGAGCGA
This sequence comes from Fopius arisanus, assembly GCF_000806365.1. Lineage (NCBI taxonomy): Eukaryota > Metazoa > Arthropoda > Insecta > Hymenoptera > Braconidae > Fopius > Fopius arisanus. Next base: position 282,304 of record NW_011887834.1, read on the forward strand.
GAGAAGATGCAATCGTCAATCTGTAGAGTGGAGGGCAAAGGAGACAAGGGGTTTGAGTAATACGAGTAAGACCGGTGCATCAAAATCCTCGACCGAACAATTCTCTGCACGTCGCGACATTAACCCCGACTGCATTGTGATAACCTCACCCTCGCAACATATTAAGGTCGAGAGGGAAAGGGACGTGGAAAAAAATTATTTCCACTGGAAGAATAATCGCAAAATTTATAATTCCGCATCGCGCTCCAGCATCAGCCCCACAATTTTCTCGTAAATAGCGCAACATATACTTTAATCATTCCGCATATGTTGCATCGATTGCGCATCACTTCGAAGTCTAAATTAAGAGCGCGCCATAATTATAAAAATTATGATTGAACATTTCCAAGTTGAATGAGTTCTGATCCAATGAGGAATAAGCGTGACAAATTTTCGAGATATCGATAATCTCCATATTTGTCTTGTTTATAATAGAATTTTATAATAGGAATAATAGAATCGTGACGTGCATTTCAACGATAAAAAAAAATCACTCCTCTCGCCATTCATCGGCTCACGCTATTCCTCTACTATTTTTCTTCGCGCTGCAAAATTTAGAATCCATTAGAACAAACGACTTGCTCACTCTTTCAGTTGAGTTAACAAACGTATTATTATTGGATCGATGGAGAGATATGAGATTGTTCCATTTGCGAAAGAGAAATAAACGCGTAGTTGTATCGCGGGGGTTTTCGGCCTTATTAACCGATTAAGTTTAGAAATATCCAAGTGTACTTACTGCTGTAGTATCGTCGAGTTTTCGTTTCCATGCATCACTACGTTCGATCAGGGAGTTCCACTGCTCTGAGAGTTTGTTCACCTCACGTCGAATACTTCGGGTTAATTCGTGAGCCTGCTCCTCGGCACTTCTGTAGCCCCTTGAGTCACCGTCAAGTTCTCGACCTATTCCAACAAGCGAAAGGAGAGAATGAGAATTAAAAAAAAAAAGAAGGGTTAAAAAAAACAAGAAAATCGAAGAAGCTGAGCTCACTCCTCTCTGAATATTTCCATGGATTTGGATAAATGGGTCACGAATTACTGGAAAATCAGTAATTCAGAAAAAGTTTCTCCTGCTTCCCGCTGACAGTTTGGCTGGTGTTTTCGCCATTGTTTTATTGGGGAAGGGGTGAGTTTTGATAAAAATGATAGAGCTGGCTCCAATAAAGGATAAAGTATATAGGTGGAATGGTTGGAAAGCTTCAAATAGCCTGCACTCTGCCTCGCTATGATCATAAATCAACATAACGCGGAGCAGATATCGTTGGTGGTAGCCCTGGTGCAGGTGGAGTGGAGGGGTGGCTGAATCGCAATTCGCTATCAGAGCTAAACATGCGCGTAAAAACTTAACGGATGATACGATACGTGATTCATAGGACAATTAAATATTCTACGATTGGAAATAGCCTGGACCCGCTCCATTACTCCATTACTCATTCATAAACACAATGATTTTCGAATTTTTATTGAATCATTTACACCCCCAGTGGATGTCCTTCTACATCGATAATACCCCTTGAATCACTATTTACGGTTGAATGAAACATCTCTTGTTCATTATCGTAGTGCATTATTAAATTCACTACTCATTAAAAATTCCGCGTAATTCAGTACTGAATATTCATTTTGTAATTAAAAGTCAAGTTGTGGAATCCTTGTCCCCCTGAATTTCCAGTGAAACTTGAAACTTGATGAGCTTTATCCTCAAAACCCACGTAAATAATCCGATTTTCAAAAATCATGATTAAATTGTCGACCAGATAAATAAATAAACTTTGTAATTAAAACCGTAATGTGCTGGCGTTAAAAGCAAATGAGCAATCTTGGAACAATTATGGTAATGAGGAATTAGCATGAAGGCTGTTAGAGATATTGTCTCACACACTTAATTTAATCTCTCGGAATGAATGAATTCAGAAAGCCCTTGGGATTGAGAATCTGAGTCTATTTTCGCTGGGGAATTATACGGAGAATTGAGTCAGCTTGCAGTAAGTAAATGCTGATCAACAAGCCACGAAAAATCAATGAGTTAGTTCAACATTTGGCAATCTTCAGAATGAAGAGTTGAGGGAAAGTGGAGAGTGAAGGGGTGAGGGGGAGAATGAGGATGTTTTTTTAGTTGGGATAGTCGAGGAGATGGTGGAATCGAATTAGGCAGTCGTGCTCTCCATTTGTGAGCCCATTGGTAATCTATTCTACTGGCGTCTCGTGAGTTTTCCAAGCACGTTCGCAGTGTGCTTCTTTCCTACTCCAGCCGGCTTTTAACAGCGTTATGTTGCATTTGGGGACATCACATTTCACTTTCACCATTTTTTTTTTTGCTCAATTTGGTATAGACAGATATTGGAATGCTTGTCTTGAACGATCATTATTCTAATTAGAGTTTTCATTCCACTGATTGTTCTCGGGTGATTAGATATATTTTGGCCATTCGTAATTATCTAATTTGTGATATCTTGAGACTGAGGGAGACTGAGAGAATATGACGTCCAAGTTAAACACAATTGGAAGTGAAGTAACTCTTGTTGGATGGGACAATATGACAGATGCCTGATTTTGTATTCCTGTGTGAGCCTCGCAATTCATTCCCATAGAAACTTTGAATCCATGCGGAGTAATTATATATTCAATTTCCGGAAATGTGTACTCAAGGATATCCAAGTACTTTGTACTCTGCAATATGGATCCTGCGTATGAATTTATTTCTCTATTTTTTTAAATTCTTTATAAATTATAGTTGAAAGTGGTCGTGATATTTTCATTGGTAATTTACTGAGGGATGCAGGTGCACTTCTCATTATTAATTTTCACGCAATAGTTTGGAGCAAACTCGGGTGAATGGAGTATGTGAGAATAGAGTTGTTTGGAGAGGATGGTAGCGGCTGAACTAAGGGGCGGTTGCTTTTCTCACGGGAGCTTGGCAAGCACCGTCAGAGTTCCGGACGAGTCCTTTTGGGATGTCCCATCCGGAGTCATCGGAAACTAGAGTCGAGTTTGCGTCGTTAATTCGATTGATTTTACTCCACCTAGTCTTTTCACTCTCATCGAAAAGTTAATTGACCAATTTCAAATGGCTTTGAGTTCAATCATTCATTGTTTTCTCTGATGGATCAACTACTGTTCCAAGAAATTGTCTTTCACTTATACTCTGTACTGACTAGTGAGTAATTGAAGAGCATTCTCCTGAAATATCTCCTTTACCTTCAGAATCAGATGTGTCGGAGAGTGGTGGTTCATTGGCAACGTGTTGTCGCCCGCTGTGTAAGTTGTGCTCAATGACGGGTCGTTTGTCTTCTAGCTGTCTCCGAAAGCCTCGGTAATCATCCTGAAAAATACGTATGCCATTCCATCAGCAAATGATAAACTTATATAACAGAAATATCTCACTCGGCAGTTGAATTGAGGATAAATATTTCTGCTCGTGTCCTTTTAAAAAAAAAAATCATGTAAAATTTTCAGTCAACTTTTTTAAAAAACTTCGAGCATTCAGCAAAATTCGAGGATTCACGGACTAATTAATTTTATTGCTATTGACAAAAGATAATTGTCATGGCACATGAGCGTCTTTTATATCTGTCTACATGTGAGTACCTCTCGGTACTCTTTAAACGTCGCCTAGTTTTTCAAGGGGATCCTCACACCTCCCCCCTTGGTTGAGGCCGCCACGTCAATGATGAGATACTACTGGAAGAGACCTGGAAGAGGTCGTGCCAGAGTTATTTTTTTCCTCAAACCCCCAAGTATCACACAAGAGATGATTGATTTAGCGAAAGCTTAAAGGTCAACAGCTCACTCGAGTGATCGAACACATTTTTCAAAAGAATAGGGCGCCGATGCCCTTCAGCACATCCAGCCTGGTTTTCCCTCGTCTCTCTTTTTTTTTGCACGCTCTACTATTAAATTGCAATTGCTTTTTCAATAGCATTAATAGCATTGAAAGATTTTTTATTAGTCTCATGTGCGGTGAGATATACTTATGGTCCTCGTTGTCACCTCATAACCCGCCTAACTAGATAACTTGCCTGTTGTTTTTGCAATGTGGCAATATCACCGCAGACAGGGCCCAGTCCCGTGAGCTCAGTATCCTTCCTTATGACCCATTCTATGAGCTCACGCAGAGACAGCAATAGGGCATTCCAGTGCTCCGCGTTACTCTCCAGTCGATTCCTGCGGGAACGAGTCAAAAAAAAAAAATAGAGAATCAATGACTCGATATTGAAAATTTCATGGTATCGATATCACCTTTATTACCACGCAGATCATGGTATAACTCTATTTATCGTGTGGTTAATGCTCAATCGGGTTATTTACTGTTTATGTTAAATTTACCACTGGTAATGACGTCAACAGCCCGGGCTGATAATTAATGAGACAAATATTAACGGGGGAAGCGCAAGTTTGGAAGTTATATTTGTACTTTCAAATGTTACGAAGTGTCGTCGGTACATAGAGAGAAATGGCCAGAAATAATTTTAGGAGTAGTTGAACATTTTTGGTTTTGCGTTATTTGTCAACGAGTTCAAGGAATTTTATGGATTCCTCATTAACAAATATGAAAACACATTAACTGCATGAAAATTAGGGCTTCAATACTCCAACTATTAATATAATGCCCAAATCCTTAGAAATATAGAATTGAAATGTCACAATTTTTTGGCTTGCCTCAACTTTAATTACACTTTAATCTTATTAGTGAAGTAGAATTTTCGGAAAAGTTGGTCCGTAAAGTTGAGTTGGAGTTTCTTCCACATTGCACTCAATGGTCCAATGGATAAAGGTATATATGTATGTATTGAGAAAGTGACAGGAAAATACATAAATGGGGATTTTGGAGGAGGCTGAGGCTATAAGGTTGAGGATTTAGATTAATATTGCACCATTGTCGAGGCTGTTGCAGTTGAGTGATATAGATGGTGGTCGGGTAAAAGTGGCTGGATTTCTCCTATCGCAGAGTAGCAGCCTCGACCTCAGGATATATTGCAGTTATTGTAACATCGATGAAAGTCTTGTGGAATCTAGCAACTTGTATTTCTGTATCTGGTTGTACACCTGGGATGATACATAGCCAGCCGTGGGTTTCGAAATGAAGAAAACTATAAGAATGGCTGTTGCCCAGAGGCACTTGTGTTTCGGCAAAAAAGTATTTGATAATGATTGTAGAAGCATGGATTCGCCATAACTCACTTTATTCGATAATCAATCGACCGATAGATATGATCAATAACGCCAATGATGTTAGAAATTTAATGATAATTGAGATGGATGGCTAGTCTATCGGATGGAACTCCTCAGCGGCTTATAAATACCGGAGGACCATCGGGGTGAACATCTGGCGCAAAGACAGTCGTAATTCTTGGACATATATACATTAGAATATACGCATGAGCCCTAGGAATTGCAACGGGAGAATTCTCTGGGGTTGGCTACCGGATTGCGGTACACACGCTTGCGCCAAGATTTCCCTTTAACACAAACTACCACTGCCGGATCTTCCGGATCTTCCGGATTATGTCTAAGCTACGCCTTATCATACTTAAAGCCGGTATTACTCTATGTACAGGTGCATTATACATATCGGATAGGCGTTTGGGTTAACAAGATACGGCTGTCAATAAATTGTGCGATCATCGGGCACATGGCACAATTAGGAGCATGATTTTTTTCCACGGATTTAAAAAATAATTTTTTTTCTCAAATAAATGTTACGGTTTTTGGGAATTACACGCCGGGAGTGGAAAAACCTTGTATAGAATTGAAATTTCGATTTTTAATACCTCACCGCAACTGAAATATCCTTCATTTGAATGGACCTTTGATTCGCCTCGTTGTTGAAATTAAAAATTTGTTCTCAATTCCTGTCCATTCGAAATCAATGATCTCTCAATTTGTCCGGGCATTTGACCGTATGGAATTTATGTAACACAGTTTATCAATTGAAAAAAAGGTTTTAAAAATACGTGGAAAAATAGAAAAATGCAGGGTGGCATTTGCGTGGATTCAGGTTTGGCTCGTTTCAGAATGCAAATGAAGTATCGTTCAAAGGCAGCGAGGAATGCCATGCACGGAATTCCAAAGCGTTCATAGTTAATCGGCAGCGTGTACTTTGGGATTCCAAATACCACGCGGTCGAAGTTCAAATAGTTCATTCTGCCGTGGATTAAATGCTCGCATGTGGCAAAAAAAAATCTCTCGAAATTTTCAAGGCTCGAGAAATGGCGCAGAGGTATTTTCTATTGAATGCACGATATACATACCTAATTGCCATGCTTTTCGCCTTCAAATGATGCCACCTCTGATTCATTTCATCCAGTCTCCGTTGCAACATAACAGCGTCATCCTGACTGGCTAATGAACCCAGGAGTTTACGTCCTGTTCCATTTAGCGATGCGTAAACATCTCTGTGTGTCTCGATTTCAGACTGCAGGTCCTACAACAAGAATTACAACATCACATCACCATTCTGCATAATCATATTTCACATTTGTGAATAGTAAATTCTCATTCGCATCTGAACAACTGGAGCCCACAAATGGACGCCACCACAACATTTCTCCAATGTCGTTATTCATATTTACTGAGAGTATGATGTACGTTGGAGGGACTGGTGTGACAGATTGATCAGTGCGATTTTATGCAACATCTATTTCTGGGAGTAAAATCAAAGCATTCGAAAGTTTTCCGATGCGGCAGGGTTGTCAGACAGAATCGATACCTCTACTGATGCGACAGCGTCAATTCTGCTTTTTTTATTTCTTTTTTTTGTTCATGTTTCTCACTCTGCGGCTTGGTGATAAAACTGCAAAGAGCGGGCAAGGGGAAAGGAATGGTGGATAACCCAATGAATTATTCACCCAAATCTAAACCTCCTGCTGCATAACCATCGTAACATACATGTCTCCTGGTCTCCTATATCCCCGAGTTATTGGATTTTTCGTAAAAACCACCAACTCTTATTTTACCTGTTCGAAGTAGAAGAGATCAGCGAGCAGCGTGTAGGATATGTAGACGTAGCGGGCATCTTCAAAATCCGCTGGTCGATACAGTCGGAGGGTGGCACGACCTCGGGGCCAAGTGCCCCCCCTCGTCTCACCACCACGATAATCCACCTTAATTATCTCATCGGATGCTTCATCATTATCCCTTCATCCCTCTCTGACTCCACTAAACCCATCGTACACCCCTACACTCCTACTATCTCTTTCGTTTGCGCATCTTTATTCACCACCGAATTGTCTGATTATTCGTCACAATATTCAACAGTGACATGACACACCTGGCTGAATCATTCACTTAGGCACACTTCTGGTCATGATTGACCGGAGTAATTAGCAAATGATCGATGAAGCTTTCATTTTGAAATGACCAGTCAGTTTGATTCAACTAATTTCCATATAGCTGCGAGAGATTCAGCGAGATGAACCAAATGGAGAATCGGCTGACTCAGGGCAACTTCGTTTGCACTACTTTGATCGGTACTTGGGTCAATGGATTTAAGGCTAGAGACAAAAGTCATGAGCTGGCTATAGTAATAGGAGAGAGTGGAATTAATATAATTACCGAATGGGTAATATTTTTTTCAGTGCATGGAAGATTAAACTCAATGGTAAGGATAATCGGTTGATTCAGGGAAAACTTGTTGGTACTACTTTGGTCGGTATATATTGGATCTTTGGTTCTGAGTTGGAGGCAAACGTCTTAAGTTTAAAACTAGTTGATAGGGTGAGGCAGGATGAAGCAGAAGTAATTTTTCATTTACGAACCAAATGATACGATTTAAATGGAGCAGATCTAACTTCTTGTTTGACAAAATATTTAGCCTGTCTTTATCTCACCAGGACCGAGCAAACAAGGGGGATGATAGGGCCATGGTTAATGCCCGATTTGCTTGATCAACGTTGCGTGATCGTAATGAGGCAAATGGAATGGCCGGTGGTGTTACCAACGAGAACGGAATGATCAACTAAATGATCTATTGCTCGCTGAGAGTATGAATGACTCATGGCGGGTGATTCATCATTATCATCGATTATTACCAGAGCTTGTTGAAATGAATGGACGCCAGTGGAGTAAATATTGACGCACAATGTGTCCCCGAGAAAGGAAATGAGATATGGCCCTGTAATTATTACAAGGCGCTAAATCCACCTCCAATCCACGAGGAAAAAATCGAACGAATATTTTCCATTTACATTAATCCTGGAGTTCTATAGTGCCACCTGCCACCGTCTCAACCTCTAAAAAGGAACTGTCAAAAACCGCCTCTAATGAATCCCCGAAAACAGAAGGTCATTATTTTAATCCCTTTGTTCTCCCGCCAAAATCCAGGGAAAATGTTGAAAACTCCTCAGGAAGTTGGGGAAGTTTCTCGAGGATTGGCTTTGAGGAGAGGTATAAAAAACGTCAGAGGGTGAAAATTACGGGAGTTTGGGGTAGTCCAAGTAGAAAGGCTACTTGGATTACTGGAAGAAGGTCCAGGCCTCCTCGGTACGTCGAGGAGGAATTTGCAGAATGCAGTTGAGGCAATAAAGCTGAGTGGAAGGTTTGAAGTTTGGTTGGCTTCAGGGAATACACGTGAGCGAGCACGTTATCGAATGTGTCGACTTTTGACACAGCAGTTTGGCGGGGGCTGTGGGTGGCATTCATCGGATCTGAGGTGAGTAAAAGCCCAGGGTGGTGAGGCAGTCAAGCGTCACCAAGTCGAAGACATGAATATTTATTACTAGTCGGTACGTACTTCTCAGTGGCACGCCTGGTTATACACAGTGTAACCGAAGCCCACAGTGTTCTACATCCCCTTGGTTTTCAACCTCTCCACCATCCATCTCTCCTCTCACCCCTCGCCCACACCAAAGTGCCACTGAGGTACAGTATAACATTAAGCTACACGTGCCGAGCTGTGTTGGTGGGAGCTGAGTGAAAATCCACGGTTATATCTGAACCCTGGTGTATGAATTCATACTCCTCATTACCACCGTAACTAAGCACTGTTCGCATGATGGCTTGCACCCACACCCGCACCCACACCCGCACCCGAACCCGCACCCGAACCCGCACCCGAACCTGCAGCGCACTCACAACCTCAGAAAGGGATTTTTTTTTTTTCGTCGAGTCCCTCATACGCACCTAACAGAGGCCCTTACGACATTGTCGCCCTTTTTAACCGCTTGTTCTTGGACTTTTTTCCCCCTCTTTTTTTTATTTTTTAATAGGAGAAGAGGGTGAAGCCGGGAAAAGTGAACAGTAGTGACGCTTTGGGGATACTTGATTGTTTGGCATTGTCGCGAGCCTTCGTTGTGGGAAAATTCAACGCCGTTAGTGAGAATATTGTGTATTCAGTTTTGTGGATTTGTTTGGATAAATTAGACGGTTTTTTAGTTCCTCTTGCAGGCAAATCCGCCATTACTTTCCCTCGGGCATTGTTTTGCGCAGACTTTTGTTTGATGATTGTTAATAGTCTGGGCTGGTGTAGATGGTTGATATTTATAGGCTTTTTTATTCTGCGTTGTTTGGGGGGCTTGTGCACCTACATGAAAAGGGCATTTGCCGAGTTTAGGACAGTATGAAAGCTCACCCGCGGTGTGAGGTAAGTGAAATTTGTGGAGGAAAATTGTGAGTATCTAGGTTTTAGAAGGTAAAAAGTGTAAGCAGAGTATCAAAATTCAACTGTTATTTTAAAAAATGGCAATTGATTCCACACGCCACCATGTTCTCAATAAAAAAGACAGCTCTTTCTTTTCCGCAATTTCCAGTGCTCCAAACATTCATTCAAGTCATGAGGATAATTGTACCCCATGAATAACCCCAACGAACAAGAACCTCCAGGAAATAAAACAGCCTGCTAAGCCTGGCACGCAGCCAAATAGATTTGCCCAAGGCATCGGAGTGAAACTATCCCATTTACCCACCACCCACCACCCTCCAATTATATTTAATAAACACATTAATTAGCATACCAAGATACTGCGGATAGCCGAAGGTTTTCGTCATAATAATAAATAAAATATAAATATGGGGATAAAAAATTGATGAAATTAATAAAATGAACTGTCCATTCCCGTTGATTGCTGAAGTCCAGTATTATTCATCTGGCGTTGATCCCATGATTTGTGTACAGTCATCTCACGTGGCTCATTAAGCTCATTAACGTTACTGTCAGTTGTCTCGGGGCTCCTGGAAAGCGTTGGTAGCACTGAGTGAAATGGACACGGCGATCGAGAGAAACTGGATCCTCCAGTAGTCTATTAACAAGCCGTGGAATAGCGAGGGCGTTGAATCAGTCCCGAGGGGGTGTTGGGGTATTTTGGGGTGGTGCTGCCATTCCCAATGGTTGAACCGCAAATGATTACACTGGCGGTGCCTTGGCAAACCAAATGGGCCGTTGATGGCGGCCAATCGACAGGTGATATCCCCGCTATTGGACTTTGTGGAAAATTTCATGAAAAATATAAGAGTAAATGAAATAAATTGAGAGCCTCTTCGTGTGTGCGCCATGAGATATTTTTTTTTTCAAGTTTTCAAGTCCAAGTTGTTCTGGAGATCATTGGAGTGCACGTATCAATTGAATCAGAGGGGTATTGGAGGGCTGTGTTCTTGTCTCGGTGTTGGCCGTGTGTCGAGGGAATTCTCGAATTCTCGAACGAGATTTGAGGCGTCCCACGTGGTCCTTCGGACGTGTTACAAGGGCGATATTGGATGGTCGCCAGGACACGCGACGCCACCGGACGCCACCGGGACGCCCAGAACGTCCTCGCAATTTTTCCAAGATCGTTGGAAACTGATCGAATTAATTCCACCGCTATTGTTTTAATTTAGGGGATTCATTGAGCCGTGGGGGAGTGGAATTTTCCGCCTACCATCAAGAAAAGGATTAAATCAACGAATATTGATTCATCTCTGCAGCATAAAAATAAAAAGTACCATATTTACCATGGAAATTTCAATGAGGAAAATATTCATTTAAATTTCTCATGATTGATAAATATTTGAATGCAAGAACAGAAACCTGAAGTTTACGAAGACTCAAGCATGATTAATTTCATTTGCAATCAAGTAAAATAATTGATCAGATTGATATTTCATTAGACGGAGTGAGTGTTCCCGTAAAATAAATGTTAAATTGATTTGATGAGCTAAAAGAAAATCCTGGTGTTCGAAATAGCGGAAATCATTAGACCCTCGATGACAATGGGAAGACGGAAATTGGACGGTACTAAGCATCCGGGTTCCGATCGATGACAGCAGACGGGAGGGGTGACAATTTTGGATGTGCGCTAGGGTACAATTGAGCGTCTTCAATTGATTCCCATTGTAATATCCATTGATTTCAACTAATTGATTCAGGAGATGAACTCTGTCTAGACAAACATAATCAGGCTGAGCGTATGTATGTATTTTTGAATATGAATATGACGTGCACACGTGAGTGGGACTAGGAATTTGCCCACGAGGCACATGGCCTGCATGAGATAACGAGAAGAGTCGAGTGTGTACTTGTGTCGTGTTTGCGCTGATGTCAGCTGAAGTATATAAATGAAATTCTGATAATGCCGGGGTAATTTTCTCCCGTTTCTGCGCAGCACTCTGTTGGCCAAGTGGACCCGACTAATATCGAAATACGACCTATTGGGTTGGCTTGATTTTTTTTTTTCGGAGCGATATGTTGGACGCTGTTAAGCCGATTTCCCATCGGTTCTCTGTACTCAAGTATTCTGCCTCTAATCGGATTTATTTCCCAGTTTTTCTTCAGGAAAAATGTCACTGCAGGCATTTCGTAATGACGCCATGTCCTTGGTGAGTTGTCATAATACAAGGATTAATTTAATGTTGCTGTATTTCATCTCTGTGTATTCGCCCGACTGCTTTTTCCTTTTTGTAATGAAATTCTATATTATTTTAAATTTCAAATTCAATCTTTACGCATAACAATCCGTCTGGTCTTTGTGAACGATGACCGGTGAAAATCCCTTTGTGGATGTGCCAGCGCTTCTTTCTTTCCGTTTGATTGATAAAGATAACGTTTCCAACTTGGAAAGGAAAACTCAATGTCTCCTCCATGTAACGATACCTTTTCAGGGATTCCTCATATGAAAAAAAAAAATAGTGAAACTCGGATAACGATATCGCTTTCCAAAATACTCGTAATGGCCAGAAATTCATTTATGAGATTCTCCTTGTGTCGATGGTTTAATATCCAGGATTTTCTGTGGTCATAGAGGATTCATGTTGTCGGCGTTCCCCATGTTCCACGAGATTTAAATAATTTCCATCGTTTCACTCGTCCTGTCTGGTCCGATTAACAATAATTATGCGCTAATTTAATCTTCCAGCAATGTTCCAGGATTTTTAATACTCCAGCCAATTTTAATACCCAGATAAATTGGAATACCCCATAAGAACATAAAAGTTAATTGGAGCTTTTTGCAATTGCAATTTTTTTTTTACGTTATTATTATATTACCGGAATATTGGGAATTGATAATCGATAGGTGGGCAATAAACTGGGTACGTTTAATTACCGAATTGAAATTACCACTTTAACAAGTGCGTGGGGGTTAAATGGATCAGCATATATCCCTGCAGTTTTAATTTTTTAATTTTTATTTATCGTACACGTGATTTTTTTTCGAAAAGATTCATGCGAAAATCGCTGTGACATTTAGGGGACACGTATATGAATTATGGGGTGTCAGTCACCACGAAATATTCCGGGAGAGGTAGAAAAAAAAAATGGAGAAAATATAAAATGAAGGGAAAAACGGTGTGTTCAGGGAAATAGTCAGATATTTGTGATGGAGGAATGAATATTCATCACGGCTGTTGAAAATGGAGAAAAGTATTTGTAATATTATAACATGAGAGAATTTCACAAAAACTTGAATCTTTCTCGAGAGCCCTCGAAGATTTTCCAAAGAAAATTAATGTAAACACAAATCTTTCTATATTCAAACACAATCTTCGAATAAACCAACTCCGGTCGGTGAATTAAAAAAAAAGTTCAAAGAGATATCTTGGGAATATTTGTGGATTTGATAAATTCTGAGACTGGTAAACATCCAGTAGCAGAAATTGAAATTCCAGGGGGATTGGTAATCTCGGGCGTTGGAATTTCCCGAGGAATTTACAGACCATAACGTTCTCCACTTGAAGCGAGAAGAGGGGATGCCATTGATCAGGGAAGGTAAATCTTTAAATCTCCCTGAGTTAATACAAATCTGGTAATACAGCCTGATAACACCATTGCATTTGATATCGCCCTTTTCTTTATTTGGCAGTTTGACGAATCATTGGAGCATGCTTATCAAAAAAAAAAAAAAAATGGAAGTAAGACTCGTGGCTAAATCTCAAACATTTGGAATGAGTACGGAGCACGCGCGGACGATCTCGTGGGGTAAAAAATGGAGGAAAATACCACGAGAAGGGGAATCAGTGAGAATGCAATCTAGCGTTAAATCCGGAGACACTCACGGGGAATACTTCATCTCGTATTCACATTCATGGAAATCTTTTTTATTTGCCCTAGCCTCTTTTGTGTACAATATGTAGCTGAACTGAGGGGGGATCTTGTCAATGGACCGGCCGGAAAATCACTCGGATATGCAGAACGATTGGAAATTCATTTGCCGCTACCAGAGAGTAAATCTCATGCAGTCAAATTTAAACTTCCACAAAGTTGATTGCGTTTGTTCGGTTTGTTGGGTTTCTTCCTCTCACCGTTCATCTCTCTGTTGGTTATTTTTTTTTTTCGCGTATGCGTGTTGCAATACCGATGAATCAATCTGTGTACTTTATTTGTGTCTTCAATTTACTCTGATTTCGGGGAATTTCAGGGCTAGGCAGAGTCAATCGCACCTTTGTCTTTTGACACACTCCAGAACACACCAGCGGCTGCCTTGGGAAATTACACGTTCTATATAATTTCATGTTTTTTTAAGGCTTTAGCTTTTCCGCTGGACGGCTTTGTATCCTGGGATCATGGAAGCTAATAAAATTCCGGATAAACGTTTCGCGTGAGTTCTTGAAAAAGCTAAAAAAAAAACTAGGACAGCTGTGGAAATCGGGGAAATTGATTTTCAAGGGTTTTTGGAAAATCCAATAGGTATTTGGCTTAGAGGACGCATTCTGCGTTATACTCCAGTGAGGGATTAAATTATGAGGGCGATATTGAAGTTGAGGGGTATGAAATCCACCTATTTAAGTTCAGTATCAGGGAGTGCATGAGAATTTCAAAGTGCAGTTTCAAAATTGAACCCAGAGAATTATCAATTCATGGAGAGGTCGGATTCAACTTCCTCCGCTTCACAATTTACCTTGGGTAGTGGATAAATAATCAGGGGAATCTGCCAAAGGCGAATATCTCCAGATTGCAATTATTTGTTATTTAATCATCGACTGAGACTGAAAATTAAAGTGGTATTCTTTCCGTGCAGCCGCAATCTATAAAAATGTAAAGATGATAATGGTAATGATGGTAATAGGATGAACCTGAATTTAGAATCGCCTGAACTATATTATTATCGGCGACGGCACTTGCATGGTTTGACATGACCGTACCATTGTAGTGTAAATCACTCAGCGAGTTGGAAGGGAAGTGCTCAAACTTGAAATAGTCAAGGGAAAATTGTCATTGCAAAACGACTGTAACGTGAATAGGGAGAGAGGAGGTGGTAGGAAACGGCTTGACCTCCATCGAAAAACGTGACCTATCACAGGTATCCAAACCTTCACCGAATAATAGTAGCATTTGTTCGGTAAATCGAGTGGCCATGCAACACGCTCCACTGGATTTCCACGTACAACCTAGCACACGATCACATCAACACCATCACAAATAGCGACCAGCTCCGCTCAGTATTGAATTGAAAAGGGAAACGAAAAAAGACCAGAAAATGTAGTAAAAGTTTATTGAGAGAATGTTATTCTATCGGAAGTTGAATGAAAAAAAAAAAAAATGAAAAAAATGTCTCGAACGATTGCCAGGGATTTTCTACACATCCCTGGCTATTTTTCAAAATAAATAATGAATAATAAACAGAGGACAGTTGATGAAATCTCACACGAATGTCCGACGATGATCGGCCATGTACTGGTCGCTCTCGACTGGCGCACCAGAACGGGAAAGCCTTTTGCATCGCACACCAGCCAAGTCTATCATTGTTATCACGGCCTAGTTCTGCCTGTCCTCAAGTTTTATATATTCTAACCTGTCGATAATGACATGTCGACCAAGAAGAACAGCAGCATCAGGATGCACTGGGCTTAAATATTCCAGTGGGTGCCACGATCGAGGCAAAATACACAGCTAATGGAGAGAAGTGCCTCAGGGAGAACGACACTGTAGTCTCAGGCTTTTTGGCTTGTCGAAGCCTCTTTCATCCTGACTCTTCCTAAATTGGTGAACGGTGAATGACGTTATCCAATCTTGGGAAAATAGAGGAATCGATAGGGTACATGGATGATTCAACAGGGACTCAATCCATCATTGTGAAAAAATGAAAAATTTATTCACACGCCCCTAATTGCTCGAAGCATAATAGATTAAGACTCAATGAATAAAATAAGTGTTAAGGCTCGTTTTAACCTCATGAATCAATGGAGAATGCGATAAAACCGGATATGCTGAATAAAATGAAGGGCTGTGTACCTCGAGGCTCGATAAACCGTGTCTAACGCCCACAATGGCATCCGGTTACGGCTGTACATGTATATGTACCAACATTGCCAGCGT
Source organism: Fopius arisanus (assembly GCF_000806365.1). Taxonomy (NCBI): domain Eukaryota; kingdom Metazoa; phylum Arthropoda; class Insecta; order Hymenoptera; family Braconidae; genus Fopius; species Fopius arisanus. Next base: position 298,064 of record NW_011887834.1, read on the forward strand.
AAATTTGTTGCATCTAAGCACGAAGTCTAGACGCATTCAACGCAAGATGATTATGAACATGCGTTGAATTATTTACGTCTGGGCCCTACCATGAGGGGGAGGCTTCGACCGAGCTCCACTTGATATTCATTTAGTCCCGACAGATTTAATCGAATTGCATCGAGTGCTCTTTAAACAATGGTGTCTTCAAATTCGTATCATTGTTCTACCGGTATATATCCGGCGTTGAAAATTGTTAAATATTTTCACCGCTGAAGCGTTAATACAAACGAAAATTTCAAACGGGATGAAAATAAGTACAAGTACTGAAGGTAGTACGGTGAGATACTCTTGCCTCTGGGGTAGAGATTTAAATGAGAAACCAGTGGATATCGACCGACTCGTTTTGGAGACTTTCCGTTCATTCATTTGTAAATGCAGCCACGTGCTCAAACATCAAAGAAAAAAGTATTTGTTAATGATGCATAATTATGGCTGTAACAATCGTGACAGCAGCCCTTTTCTTCTGCTGAGGGTGGAGAAAATAGGGGTTTGTCGCGACGGGTGGGTTTTTATGGTAGAGGGTTCACTGGCTCCGGCTGGAGCCTAGCTGATTACGGGTAGCTGTGAAAATTTCCTGTCGCATTTTTTTTCCCCTTATTTAGGAGAGGATATTGTGGTATTCTGTTGAAGAAAACAACTTTGTGTTAATCCTCGAAATACTTACGAGGGTGTTGACAAAAAATTATAGATGAGATGAATTTTTTGGGTGAAATTGATTGATGAATCGACTGGTGTTGAACTAATGCAGTCTCTCCATTGGCACGCCGATGAAAATTTACTAGGCGTATATAATAACGAAGACACGCTGATGGTAGAGTGCACAGAGCCACGTGATATCCGATGATGAGCCAAGCGATAATGACATTAAGGGATCGTCATCGCGCTTCTCATGCACGGATGCCTGGTGTGATCGAACAGGTTGCACATGGGCCACCGTGCAATCAGTGGCCCAACGCCTATCTAACTTTATTCAAACCAAGTATTCGCTGACAAATTGAAAAGAAAATGCAAACGTCGCCGAAGTTTTTTTTTTTACGGGGCTGCGGAGCTGCGGTGTATTGCGGTGAAAAATTTTTCTCTCACGGCACCCCGTGACCCCCCTTTTACCAGGCTTTCCGGATACAGTTATCAATAAATTTTTCTCTTTTTATCGTGGAAGCCCGATAAAAGTTTGGTATAAGTTGGAAGTCGTGACAGATCGTAGTTCGTCATTTTTCTCTTCTTTATTCCAGTCTTTTCGAGTTCCACTGATTCTGCGCTTGACTTCATGTGGAACGAGAGTGGCGGACGTGATCGTGCTGCGATTCACTTTTTATTCGTGCGTAAAGAACAAAGTTTCATATATATCCTCCACGGCAGAATTATTCTTCTGCCACTCTATTTGTTCGTGATTTTCTGGATAATTCGATGAGGATATTTCCAGATATGAGAAAAAAAATTAAACAGAATAATCCCAAGTCCTCAATTATCCCATCCAATTAACAAAATGATACTTGTTTTTATCCTAAGAATCTTCTCTATCCCTCATCATATTATCACATTAAAATGAGTTTTTCCTAACAGAAAATGGCATCGTTCTCTTGGAATTCCGTGAAAAAAAATTTAATTATCATCGTTCTCCTTTCGACGTGGACTGATGAAAAAAGTTCCAATGAAAAATAGCCGCACGTTGATTAAACCCTCCGCAACTCATGTCCTCTCTCCTCTGTAATTCAAAATCCTGAGGGATAATTCCGATGCAAGAAATCGATCGATCGATCCCACGAGTAGAAATTCATCGAGAGAAGTAAATCGGCATGATGCTAAATGAAGCAGGATATGTGGAATACGTGAAGTCCATTCATCCAAGGGACAGTGGAAAAGTTGGACAGTGAAACGCTGGCATTTTCCAGCTTCTCCCAAAACAAATCTATACAGCAGTGACAACCACCGGCGAGTGGGTCGAAACGTTTATTCAAGTTTCGATCGCTGTTATCCCTCCCCTGGTGATTTCTACCGATGACGAACGCTTGATTACCAACGACTTTTTCCACCCTATCGGTGGATAAATTTTCCGCCGAATCTATTCATGAACTACGAACACACCATTTTTTTCATTTTTATCTGCGTTTTGTTTTCCATGGACAATCAAGTTTCCGGGCGGGTAGGAAATCAGTGGAGTAATATATGCCAACAATGTCAGAGAATACCAGTGGCTAACCACTAATTACCGCTATTAAAGTTCCAGCGATTCTTTGAAATCGGAAATGAGCCGATAAATTCCTGGAGGAGTGAAAAATCCGGAGATTCTTCGGTTCCTTCGAATTTAAATTAGCGAAAATTTCAAGACTGAGGGGAATGATTTCCCATTTAATAGTGAACATCACTGGATATTTTTATTTGAATTGTCAGTGGAAATAATTATGTAACTGTAACACCGAAATTTGAATTTCATAATTTCCCTGAAATTCTGCAATATTCGTTAGGGAAATTATTCCCACTGATTAATTCTCCTCTGGTAATGCGATTTCATTTCAACAAGGGGCTGGTTACCTCCATTTTCATATTTGTAATTATAGAGAAACGGTAAACCTTTGACTCATTACACCGACTCCAAAATTATCGAAATAACTCGAATATCCAGGATGGCAATTAACCATGCAATTCCCCGTTAAATTAAACGGTAACATGTGTGCCTGATTCAACAGAAGACTGATATGTGCAACGCAGAAACGATGGAAGTTTATGAGTTGAGAGCCATGCAAGGGACTTACGAAATTTTTATTAGAATCAGTGAATATATGGATAAAAATGGAGTGATCGACACTCGCATGCGATTTGGGTATTTCATCTACCTACTCCCGATTTTATTCGATCCGTTATCGATATCGAATTTCCCCCCGTTCTGATGCATAATCACCCCGATTAATCACTTGACACTGAGCTTATGAGAAAATCACAGATCGAGCACTGAAATGAATAGCAATAAATTTGCCAGTGTCAATAACACACCGTGAAAAAAAATTTGCACTCAAGTTGGAAAGAAGGGGGTAAAATAGTTGGGGCACATTGTTTTTAAATCGTGCGCAGAATGGCATACCACAGTTGCAGAGTTTTGGATGGTATACACTGCCAACTCGATTCAACTATACTTTGTGGTTTTGGTGGATACACAAGTACGTGGGTGTATTGCTGGGATGGCCGTGAGGTGAAACCACAGTGGCCAGTAGTGTGTCGCGTGAGTGCATGTCTCGGGATCAACATACGTGTGGTTACACTAACACGCGAGAACATGTCCAATTTTCACCCACTATCCTGGAATTCGTCATTTCATTGAATTACGGCTTTAATCCGACTACTACACCAATTGGTGCCACTTTGATTATTATTTTTTTTATCGATTATCCATTAAAAAATTGGAATTGCGAGAGAGGGGTGGAGGGATGCTCTAGGGTGGAAATGTCTGAGAAACCAATATGCTCTCCCATTGATGGAAACTAATACTGGAAAATTCTATCCTACTCCAACGATCCAATTAATGGCATTGACGTTCAAAGGCCATTGACCAACAAGTGAATTTTATTGTGTCATGTCCTCGGGCAGAGCCATCAAAATTTTGCTACTTGACCGGTGGATGAAAACCGCCAAATGCCTCTCATTACTAATTATTCAAAAAATTGAAAAATAAAAATGTACTTGAAGCCAGGGATAAACAACAAACTCGGAACTCCAAATAAAACGGTAAACAGGCGAATGTGAAAAAAGTTTAAAAGCTGATGGAATAATTTATTTTTCTTTTTTAATGGATAATTTAAAAACAAAGTTTCAGAAGCACTGGTCCCACTGTACAGAGTCGTTCTAGTGTTTACGCGGTACTGTCGGCTCTCGCTCGTCCTTCACATCCAGTCTGTGTTTGGTACTTTACATACACACTCGAACGTGTTGGGTTTTAATGTACGTATAGCGACGTTTTGTAGACGTTGAAAGAGGGGCTTGGGGCACGTGGATGGGCAGAAAGAAGGGGCAGAAGTTGAAGAAAAAAAGATGAGTGGAGGCCATGGGGACAAGGGAGATCTCAGACTCGAGTGGGAAGGGGGAGGCATCTAAAGAGATAGAGTATTCAAGTGCGAGTGAAACAACTGCCTGAGATATTCACTCCTCTAGTCAGTGAAAAAAAAAATGTTAAATTAAGGGCTCAGAGGAGAGGCCCATTTTTTTTTCTCTCTGTCGATAATCGACTTCCTATGCGACACAGTTTAAATCCGGTGAGGGACTCTTCAACTTTTTGCGCAGGCGTCAGAGAGGGTGTGAGACATACGTTTGAGTAAAGGGATGAGCACTAAGCGAGGTCGTGCATAATTATTGGCGATGGGATAATCCAATTCGCTGAGATAAGTCGATTGAGGACGTTTTAGACGTTCGCCATCATTATTCGTTTCGTCTGATGGTGAATTTTCCATGGCAAGTACCAAATACTCGAAAATTTCATTGAATATTCTAAATGTTCACTGATTTTCCAGTAACGAATCGCCCATAAATTTCGTCAAGATTCATGGGAGTTGAAAACTCACTGTTTTTTTTTTAACGCGAAATCCAGAATAACTTTCTAACAGTCTTGGTCAATTTTTTGCCTCTACAAATCATTTCCTTAACTTTTACTACCCCTAAACCCTTGACTCCCGGTCCGAGGTCAAACGTAATGATCAAGAGCGTGCAATACATCACCGAAGTAATGCGACATAAGCCAACGACAAACAGTTGTGCTCAAAGCCGCGTCATCGTAATTGTCGACCCCTTGCGTAACTACTGAGACCAAGTCTGTATCTGATGTGGTCACTATCAGGGTAAATTAATCCAGCATCCAGCCAACCCGCTGATTCCAATCACTCCAACCTGTGATTGACAATCATCTACGTCTTTGCCCACCCCCAGAGTCTTCGTCTTGGAAGGTCCCTCTCACCACACAACAAACTACACGAGGAAAAAAATTGTTCCAACGGAGAATCATCTCCAGACGTTCTCGTTTGCTTGCACCAAGTATAATTCAAAAATTAGAGATAGATACAAAACTTTTTCCATCTCCTGAATATTCGATTTACTCCTCCACAGCCCACGGAAACTTTGCCACCCGAGTTTATTATTGGGTGAGCAAACGGAGGAGTGAGTGTAAATGTAAGAAACAAGAGAGAGGGTAATGGATATTTTGTAACGTTAAATGGATTGATGAGATTGGGTGTCTTTTGGAGAAAGTGCTAAAGGCAATTTGGCTTTTTTTTTTCGTTATTTTTATTTCTTGGTCGAGGTACTTTCGGTGTTGGCCAGCAATAGACGTTTGTTCTGGGGGTCTTACGAAACCGCGAGGTTTTCAACTTCTTGCGGTATTTCAGATTTCGTTTTGTTTTGGCTTTTCTTCTGCCGTTGATTATTCTTCCTTTTTAAGTCTCGCCGGAAGGCTTAAGTGCGATGGCTGTGGAGCGGAAGTGGAATACGAGAATGGGGTAGAGAGAATAAAGTAAAGAATGAGATCTGTAGGGGTGGCTTTGGTACAGCACTTGAACGAGAATTGGCTAATTGTAGTAACATGGAATAGTCTTGCGAGATCGGTTATCTGTCTTGGTTATTTTTCTCGTGGCTTCATCATTGATTTTTCCATCAATGGATGCTGGTTTGAAGATAACATTTTCGGGAGAAATGTTTTATTTTCCAGTTTATTGCCACATATACAGAAAAATATATACGATATTGGGAAAATCGTATATATGTTCTGGTTGGAAAATGTGAAATTGGCTGGAGCAATATTTTTTTGTCGTAGTTGTAGTTTTAAAAAAGTACGGCAGTTTGGAAAATTTTCTTTCTTGAATTGCGAGGCATTTGCTCGGTAATCTGGAGGTTTCGGTTTAAAATGGAATCGATATTAGAAAGTTGGTTAGTACAGGAGTCGAACGAGAATTGGCTAATTGCAGTAATGTGGAAATCTCTTGCAAGATCGCTTATCTCATTCACTCCTTTTTTTTTATATCCCTTGATTTTCCTATCCTCAGTGAATTCTACAACACTTTGGTCTCTTAAAAATTTACATTTCTGAGAAAATCCGAGACGATGGACGATAAGAAATCTAGGCAGTCTCGGTTTTTTAGGGATTCTCGTGAAGTGAATGTGGAACTGTAGCAGGACATTTTCATTGTACTTTTTAATTTTGTGCACTGTGGAGGGTTTACGGTGGGGTTAGAGGATAAGTATTTAAATTTCATGGCAGTAGTTTTTTTCGGGTTTATTCCAGTTGGTGAATTAAAATGGAAGATGACAGGAAAATCTAGACTGGTTTCAGTTTTCGCAAACAATACGAATAGCCAGGAACACTTGAGAGAGACCGAGGAATGGCCTGTAGTCTTTGGCGCGTGCAAAATTAATTAATGTCGATAGGAGAGGAAGGGCTCTATTGGATTTGCCAGCAGTTAAATCACAGGCAACTGAGTTCTTTGGTGAGCTAACGAGATTGTAGACTCGATGGATGAAGACTAGAAATTTTTTTTCTAATGGGGAAATTCCTTTTCTCTTTGACTCCACTCGTTCTATTCAACATTCCCTGAACATGCAGAACTTAATGTTCGTAATCATACGTGAAACTGTCTTACATAAATATTGTTCTAATTAATGTGGCTCTCTTCATCCTCGTCAGATGATTCTTAAAGAATAAGTACTGTATAAGCCGAGTGGTCCCAACGAGGAGTGGGAGTGCTTCGTTATGGCTGCACTTAACCTTTTCTAACAGTTGGAAAAATAATTTGAGTCTATGGTGGAGTGGTAGTGAGCCCTCAGGGGTTCTTCTCCAAATCCTTTTCTTTATTTATGAATTGACGGTAGATGGAAGAAAAAAGAATTTGGGGTATTTTAACGGTCAGGGTGGAACTAACAATTTGAATATTCTGAATTCAGAGGACGGTTTTGTGTGTCGGCACTCTCGAGTTATGATATCGGCTTGTTACACTGTTCTCTCGTGTTTTATGCAGTGTTTCATCATACCGTCAAGTACCTCCACCGAAAAACGTCGGTAATTGAAGAGGAAATAAAATGGGAGAAATTCATCAAAAGAAATACGAGCACATATGAATATATATGATGTAAAAAATGAAACTTTCTCGTGTGAATTATTTCGAATGCATTTTTTAGTGTACATATGTAAAGTTGGTGGCACAGAGAATACTTCGCTAGTTATGACAAAAAAAAAAGTGGAAAATAGAGCTGCGGTAGTGGAGAGTTAGAAACAAGGGGAAAGCCTCGGACACTCATACGCATATTATTCTGGCGAATAGAATGGCTTTAAAGTGAAAAGTAGGAAAATGTTGGGAGAAATTCTGAGCCTTGCATAACACGACGCTCTTCTTAAGTTCTCCGAATTTTTATACCTTCCAATAATACCTCCTATTTTTTTTATATATTATTTCTTAACAGTGAGCGGATTTAAAAGGCATCGCCCTTCGAATTGAAAAAATTCCTAGGAGTAAATACATTGAATTCAATATCTGCATTGCCCCACCCATTGAAAAAAAATCAACGTCCATGAATCCATATGTATGACACACAACCCTAGGAAAATTCCCCTCCCCAAGAAACCCGAGATACTGTTGCATTCACGGAAAAGGTCCAAGTGCTTGATTACAATACATGAATATTCACTGTCGTGCGCAAGTTTTTCTTCTTTTGTTTAAAAAAATTTCACCCTCCCTGGTTATGCGAATAATTGTCTGGAGCCCCGCGGTAAAGCGCTGAAAACTTTGAGTGAAAATTCCTGGGTAATTAAATCGTGACAAAAGTAAAATCTTCGTTAACACTTTCTCATAATTGCGACAGATTAACTCCTCCTTTCAAGCCACTCCCACTCCTTCGTTTTTCTCCGATGAAAGTTGCAGTCCGATGTGAGAAAGCACGTGGAATTTTCCAAAATGTCTTCACAACTTTGACCAAGTGTAAACCTCTTCAAGTATTACACGAGCAGTCCCTCAATTTATTTCGGTCTGACCAAAGCTGTATTAATCTCCTTAACGGGTTTCTCAACTTAAGTAGAATTGGTGCTGTTTACAAAGACAAAATATTTTGGCTGGATTTAATTTCGAAGCTTCATCGGTATTTTTCACTTTTTTAATTTTCTTCAAATTAAAGACCCTGTGTAAAGCATCACGAGGAATTTGAGTAAATGTCTTGACAAGTTTGACGAAGTGTGAACTCCCTGAAGTATTACACGACGTTGTAAGTTTCCAATAGAAATTCTGATGATTGCGCAATAGGAATTGCTCAGAGCTCAACGTTACCTTTGATCCATTTCACGTAAACACGTTTCTCAATGCTAATTCGTGCACAATGGTATCTTGTTACGTGGAATCTCGATGCTGAGAGATGGAGAACATTTGTGCGAGAGATTCAGTTAAATGCCATGGCAAATCGACTGCTTCCCCGTCCGTTAGCTTTTTTCGAAGCTTTTAGGTCAATTGGTAGGTGAGGAGAGAGAGAGAGAGAGAGAGAGAGAGAGAACGAGAGAGCGAGATGTATAAATCTTCTGGGTGAATGTGATAAATCGAGCTTTGAATAACAAAAAAGAGGGCAAACAATAGTTTGCCATGATCAGCGAAAAATATTCGACCTTCTGGAATTTCAAAGACTAATTAAAAGCCATCCGGGATTTTTCGCAATTAATCGAAAACAGCACTCTCCTTTCAAGCTTTTACGTGAGCTTTACTCGAGTGAATAGATGTGAGCGAATGCACACCATTCGCATCTGGCAAATGTGGGCGGTGAGGTGAAGGACCGTTGGAAAATTCAGTACACACTGCGATTGCCCTATAAACTGCATAAAACATTCGATATTTAACTCGGCGAATTGATCATTTAACCAACATCGTGGTAAATGTATCGCTTTATGTTGTGGGTATACACATGTACCATTTGGTTCAAACATGCGTTGCAAATAAAATTGCTAGTATTCAATGGCGACACATTATTGGAGAATATTGAACTTTCATGGACAGTCCAGTTGCCATTTGCACCATTTGTAAGAAAATTTTTGCATCAGACTTGAATGCAAAAAAAAAATTGATAATTGATAATTCGATTGATAGTACGATTGTTACTGAAAATTCTGGAAAGATCTAGCGATGTGAATTTTTTGGGGGAAAGCTTTCATGATGACTCCGAGCCTCAATTAGTCGTCGCGATGCAAGCGATTTTATAAATACCATTGGAAATTACCACAGATTGCGATAGCCCCATAAACAGCATAAAACATCCGATATTTGCCTCGTGAAATTGATCATTTATCCAACGCCCTGGTAAACGTATCACCTGGCATTATACACACAATTTGTATTGAGCCAAACGTATGTAACAAATAAAATAGTTAGTGTTAACAGGAATCGTGTTTTGGCTGTATGTGTGTATATGGGTATGTTTTGACGCTTGCGAGGAACGAGAGCCGATACCTGAATAACAGAGCAATGGAATGACAACGTGCCAGGCATGTTTCACTATCACACCATCTCTCTCCTCTCCTCTCCTCTCCTCACCACTCCTCAAGCCAACCTCGCCAAAAATATTCACGTGCATTTGGTGAGCATTGTGTCCCTCCATCCACACGTATGAGCATAACGCGAAATAATCAAACTCGTTATGAAATGAACGGTTGAAAAACAATTAGCCCTTGAATTATTCATCACACGTGTTCCTCTCATTGAATTTCAGTATAAATTTTTGCCTCTTTTTATTCACCTTTTTCCATTTTTTTTTTCAATCAAATTTCAACAGAATTTTCAACAAAAGAGTCGTCCGATACGTTCAATTAATCCAATTGTCGAGTTTTTAAATGGAAAATAAAATGAAAAAATATTATCGCCGGTGTGTTAGGGGTGGGAAGAGAGGGGGTTGGCAACAACGGGGTACGTTATGCACCGGTGAGAACTGAAATATAGCAACCGTAAATCAAGGGTGTAGCTGCGGCCGATTGTAATATAAAAGACCGGCTGAATTAATTCGAATGCGCTTTACGCGGAGGCGCGAGAATTTTCGCGTATCAAAATGGAGACAAAGAGGATTTTCAGGGAGTAAAAATTGTAACGAGAGTTGGGAAAAAAAAAAAATTCAGCGAGAAAATGGATGAAGTGAGGATTTTTTCCTGTTTTTTTTTTTCACGGGAGAACTTCAAAGTGGAGTTTTTTAATACAGCATTACTAATTGGGTTTCTGGAAGGCAATTCGAAATTATGGAAGCGTAAATATTTTCGAGAGACTGATGAGAGACGGGTGAATGGAGTGTTCACCAGTTTTAATGATGGTCAGTGGATAATTGAAGTGGATATACACTGAGTTTTGAGGATTTTTTTTCCCCTGAGTTTTCAGTTAGTCATTGATAATGAATTTTTATAAATGAATTTTTTAATCTCTCAGAGGTGTATTCACCGTGAATTATTCCTTTTATCTTTGGTATCCTTAGTTAAGGATACTTAGTTAAAAACACAGTGACAAAAGTGTATATGTCAGCGTGAGAATAGCGAGAGCCAATGGAAAATGCACATTCGTGGAGATATTAATTATCTCGTCCACGAGGATATTGAAATGAGAATTTATGTTCACGGCCGAGGCCAGAGTCATCCACCCTTTGCCCATACATTTACTCCTCCCCCTCACCACACTAGACTCTCACAGATATCCAACCCTTTCCAACCCACCTTTCGCCAATTTTTTTCAATACATTTTTCATTGAAATAAATAGTTTTCAACGAACACCCGAGCGTTCGGACAACTCTTTTTTTTTTCGGCCATTTGTGTCGCCCCTCGAAACCCTTGTATCCACTCTGGCCGATTCTTCCGGCGAATTCGTGCACTCACCCTGCCCTCACTTGCCCACCGAATCGATCTATTCCTTCCGAATTATCCGTCGAGCCGTACAGACACATTCCGCTCTGATTCGAGCCAATAATGGTCCAACATTCCTTACCAGAAAACATCTATATAACCGAGATCAGCGGACACTTGGTCCTACGTTATTTCTTCTCCAATCGACTTAAGAATTTCTCCTACATTTCATTTCCACCGTTTATCGCTGTAATTTGTTCGAATGAATGATCGTTAACGATCTGTAGACGGTGTTATTGTCTTCGAAGGGGTGGATTGACCGATTTGTCTGTATTTCGTGATATAATGGAGTGGTGATCATTTCTGAAATGTCAAATGTTCAAAGAATCTGCACTGCACTCTCCGGAAATTTAAATGAAAAATCACTTGAAAAAATAAGGACTCCAATTAAGGATGAAAAATGAATTGAGAAAGACGAGATAATCCGGGTGAGATAATAATTCACTCCCCAGTTATCCGTGCAAGGAAAACGAATAGACAGTAAGCTCTTGATCCCGGAGTGATATAACGCTAGAATAAAAATGTGGTAATTGAATAGCAAGACCTCTGATACTAAACCGATGGGAGAGGGGTTGTGGTATTGTCGTTAAGTGGCCACGAGTAGATACCCTAGTGTTAGCACGAAACATGAAACGGTGTTAAAGAGCCAAGGTATAGCCTTTCAAGGGTAGACCCTTATCACTATCCGGCCATCGAGTATCATCGACCCTGGCTTGAGCCCCTGCAAGGCCACTGATATGACATGGCGACACTGTGTGCCAATTTCATCTCGTAATGCGTACGTCACTCAGATGTACTCATCAGTGAGGACTAATCCTTCTATTACGTATTTATGGGGATTCCTGTTTCGTCATGCGGGAATATTCATCTGATGCTCGAGTTTGATATTTGCTCACTGCATATTTCCACTGATCTATCATCTTTGGTTCACATACCGCTAACAGAAATTACAATACCAACGCTAATGCTCTTTATCTATTATCGCTTACACCCATCCTATTCGTAATTTATTATTTTTTCCACTCAGTTACACGACTTCAGTGTACGTATTATCTTTTTCATTCGACAATCAATACTTTGTGAATGGTAAAAGGTAAAAGGTAAAGAGCAGGCTGAAAGCCTCCGAGCGCTGCCCAGAGAAAAATATTTAGTTAGAATGACAGAACAATAAAATGGAGAAAAAAATACTCAGATAATGAAATTGAAAAAATTCGAGGGAAAAGAGAAAAGGTGGAGTGAAATGGAGTGGGTGGCGATTTATGAAATCGAAATTTCGTGTAACACTGTTATAATCAGTTGGTCCTGCACCCATCATCTTTTTTCATTTTCATTTTTATCCCGTGGCCGAGTTACAACAGCCGAACAATAACGAAACGATTGTTTACGAGAATTTTGATTGTTAAAAAAATTGCGTATAGAAAAGTACGAAATGATTCGTAAAAGCTATGCAAGATTGCGTACTTTTTACGGAATGTTCCATAGGTTTTGGAAGAATTTTGCTTTTCACCAAAAATCTAACGCTCACAATGAAAAGAAAAGATTATTTATTGGCCGTTTGATGTGCCGTTGGAAATCGTTTAACGACAGGAGCAGCGTGCACAGAACCATTTTCGGCAACAAAAAGCGAGTTGGGGCTGGGGAGAACGAAGGGGATAAATTGCTCGATGGGGTGGATCGTAAAACCCGACGAACTTTGACACACTCTGTCCAAACAATGTTTTATTAGAAAATGGGAGAATTGTCTCATGAATTCCTGCAATGATAAAGACTGCCCCTCTCTTTATCCCCCCCCGATAGCTCAACCCCAAGATAGCTCATCATATTCATCATATTCTCATTCCAATCTTCTCGGCATAAGATAAAGATGAATTGTGAAATGTCAGGAGAATTTAATTCAATCCAAAGGTCATGGAAATTTTTTGGATGAAGCTATTATTGACCGGTATGAAAAAATGTTTCTAAAAAAAAATTCACAAAGTTGAAAAACCAATATAATATCGGCAATAACATTGTTTAAATGTCCCCTCATCTCAATAAAAATCCCGAGCGATAAAAATCAAAATTAAAGTGATCCTCTGGTCCCATTGTGGAGAAATCCCGACTGACGGCGAATAAATTTAATTTTCAAAGGACGAATGGGATCCCCACCCAGCAATAAAGCCCTCATCTGATGATGTAATAGCATTTAAATGGCCTTTACGGAAATATAAGTCACGGGTGAATGTCAATCCTCGAGTATGCTATGCTGCCGTCCTTTGCTTCCGCTTTTCCTGTACGTTTGGCATTGCGTATTCATGCGGCGTACATGATCCTGCGGGGAAATACGCGTATTCCACACATTCAACATCTACACATCCATGCGTATCTCCTTTTAAAGCTCTCTCCACCCTCGGAAATGGCGCGTTTCTCGACATAACAGTGCCTTCGCGGCTCGCGAATGAGTCGTTGCCAGAGGCGTTGACAGGAGTGTAAACCTTGGCACACACACACATCTACACACTCTGTCCCCGTCGTCAATCGATTCCATCGGCTCCATTCCATTCTCTCCCATCACCTGTGCACTATCCCCGAGTCGTACAACGACAGCTCAGAAAGAATAAAAAATATTGTGGTATATCCCCGTGCGTCTTTCTCCAGCCTCTTCCATTTTCGAGGGGTTAAGTAATAGAAAATGAACCGAATTTCGAAGAGTACACACCGGAAGAATGAGAAGTTTTGAACATTGAAATGAATTCCTCCCTCACTCGACACTCCGACGCTCACCCCCCCCAATATTCTATTTGAATTAATGAGTATGACCCGATTCATTAAAACAAATTGAATCTCGTTTTTAACCAAAAGAATCCGTTATAATTGCAAACGAAAAAACTCGTGGTGAGATTTATTCGGGTGAAAAATTGTTAATTGGTGAGGAAGAATTGAGGGAGATTGAAAATGGATGGTAAAGCCCTCGTGTTGAGTTTTCATACTGGCGTCTGTTGCCCGTCAACTCAGGAAGACACCGGGAGCTGGGGTACAAGGCAACCCTGCAACAACGGTGCTGTTGCTGTTGCATATTAATGCCTGCATCCGTATCGTCGTAAGACCGAAAGTGAGAGACAGCTATATATCTGTATACCAAGTGCACACAGAAGGGAGTACATCTTCGTTTGGTGGTTTGCGTGGCGCGTCTCGTTTATAGTTTCATCGTACCACTGGATGGGAGACATCAGAGTTTGTAGGCGGAACTCGTTTCGTACTGTCTCATATTGTCTCGGTGCTTTCAAATGGGCTAGAGGAGGGAGGATCGAATGAAAGCACTCGATAGTCCTTCTCTCTCTCTCTCTCTCTCTCTCTTTCTTTCTCTCTCTTTCTGGCTGTGGTGCTATCGGAGCAAGTGGAGAATTGATATTGCGGTTTAGAGGGGATTGGTGTATACCGCAGAGTTCAGCCTCCCCAGTATCTCTGACTTTTCCGATTGTTTCAAATGTTTGCGTGTGAAATCAGGCCAAGAAACTTTGTATCATGAATCGAGGGGTAGCATGAGTGGCAGATGGCGGTATTATGTGACATCTCTTTACATGAATTCGAAATACTTAAATGATCATTGTTCATCTAGCGGTATCCAATGAATTAAATCTCTTTGCCATTGAAATAAAAAAATTCCATGACGAAAGTATCTCGCTGAAGCCATTCTTCTCAAGATCCATTTGCACTGATCACACCTCCCCACACCTCCCCCACTTCAATCTCTGAACCAATGGAGGACTGTTTCATTATACTTTACGGATGAGTGCTCCCCCACAAGCCCTTCTCCCCGCTAAAATCATTCCCTTAATATGCTGGTGCTTTTTCAAAAAAAGCAAAATATATCCGAGTAGTTAGTAACGATTTTTCTCTTGACCCACTTTATTTCCACGTACGAGGGTTTTCCGGCCCTGCGTTGACTGGAGTGAATTTGCACAATGTACAGATCCTTTTTACTTTTTAATTATAACACCAGAAAGGGGTTATTGCACTGGGCTTGCCTGCCACCTTGTCTAGGTAGTTGGTCGTCTTGGAAAAAAAAAATTAGCCTCGAGAGAGAGAATGATTCAGTGAATTGGCTGGAACTGCGTTTATTACCCTCACCCGGACACAAAGTGACATTTCTCCCGTTGGCTCTAACCCCGAGAATGATTGCCAGGTGATGTCATGGAAAAAAAAAAAACCACCTCTACACGGGCAATCTTGGCCTTTTTACAACCCGTCGACCCCCTGTTTCTCTTTTTCCAACTCCTCGGAAGTTGTAAAAAACTGTCAGTTGTGAATGGCTCGTCATAGCCTTCATCCAGCAACGGGTCTTCTTGGTGGGCAGGGGTCCAACGATGCGCCGATAAAAAGGCACTTAAGAAAAAGCCTATATCTGTACCAAGGAATACACACACGCGTTTACGCTGTCCCACCGTGTCCTCTTCTCGAGCGATCCGTCACGCTCTCGTAAAAGGCTCTCATAAAAAAAAACTATATAAGAAAGTGAGTGAGAAGGATAAAAAAATCACCATGGAATATATAACCGCATCAAAGATATGAGTGTATTTTCCGAAATTTAATCCGGATAGAAAAGGAAAAGCGTGAGCTAGGATTTTTATTTAGCCGGTGTAGGGAGCATGAAAGGCAGAACTCAGTGAATAAAAAAGGTGGTGGGAATTATGGAGTGGGTGGAAGGCTTGAGCGAACTTATCACCCTCACTGATTTTAGTGGAAGAAAGTTTCCTTAATGTTGGCGGGCCGAGCAACACCAGGGGTACGACTCGGTACGACTTTTATTTTTTTCCCATTTCAGATGGTCTCGGATTTTCTCCGGGATTTAGCGGGCGATTTTGACTCCCACGAGACCAGAGGGTTAGAGTTGTCTTGGGTAGCGATTAAAATAGCTGTAACGCGATTTTATTGATGGGTTTAACGACGTCGACTCATTCTAAATTTAATCCTCTTCTGTATGCACCCGGGAATGACCTTTGAGAAAATAAAAGAAGTTGGTTGGGTCAGAGAAGGAGATAATTGAAATTTTAAAAAGGTTGACATGCACAGGAAATTAATGCGGAAGTGTTTCGTGACTTTATGAAAAGAGAAATTTTCGATTCAAAAGGGGCACATTCACATTTCTCTCGAGTTTCCTTGAGATATTTTCTCTCTTACTTCTTCCGTTGATATTCAACGGTGAAAAGGATGAGGATGGGGAAGGGCAATGCATCAAGGAACTTGAAAACTTTCTTCAGCTTATAACTTTCATATAAATTCACAACCAAATACTCGAGGCCTCCGAAAACCCGGGATATTAACACTATTTCCCCACCTGGCAATTATTTGTTTTGACGTAATAACGTCTATAAATTTCGATGAAAAGGAAGGAAAAATACAGGAGGAAAAATAAAGCTCGATGGAGAAACGAGTGGGAGAGGGGTAAAGGTTTCTCGGTATTCACTACCTCCGACAATCGCAAAACACTTTTAGTTTGGAGTAAAACTCTCGTATTTCAGGTGGATAGATGCTCTGGTGTTTTGCTTTCATCATTTCCAGAAAACACTAACGACCCAGGGGCTCGGCTCATTTTGCCTCCACCAGAACGAGAGATAGCCGATGAAAAGTTTCTTAATATCGGGTGCACGTAAACGAAAACTACCATCCCTTGAGGTACTTATGTATCACCGGCATTTTCTACTGAGCAAGATATTGAGAACGAATCCTCGGATTTCGTCATTTGCATTGTCAAGTGTCTCTAATATCCAAGGGGAAATCAACGGGAAATTGAGGAAAGACTAATGAAGATGATGATAACACTCGGTTAAGGGGAATAGGGCGACTTTGGTCAGACCACATTTAAATTTCAGATTTTCAAGTGGAGACCTCATTTTCGGCTATTCCGAATTTTTATTTAAGCTAATCTTATTTTCACGTGAGGTTCAATTCTGAATCGTGAAAATTACCAGTGGATTATCTCGTAAACAGTTCTCTTAATCCGTTTAAAATTTAATGGAGAGATTTCCGCGATATCGCTGTGATATCCGGAAATTGTGTTGTTGAGAATTTTTTTTTCCAAGTACCCGTTGTAAATATTATAAATTTTATGTAATAGCTCTTGATAAGTGGAAAAAGGCTCTCTCCAGGAAAATGCACCTCTACGTTCCTCCGGGGTGGACTGAGTGGACACTAATGAAATAGCCATAGTTCCTCCAAGACTCTATTGACGATGTAAACGCGATTTGATGGGTCTTCAGAGTGGAAAACCATTAAACAAGCGTTGAGTATCGATACACAGGGCGACGAGGGTGCACTGGTGGTAAATGGCCATCTCTTGATACTGGTATTGTTGTGAGGATGGGATGTATGTTGAAAATGCGGGTAACTATACGCAAAACTCACAACGATACCAAAACGTTATCGCCCGAAGCCACTCATCGCTCCCTTAGGATATGTCGTCAGCCAGCCGGATAATGCTAATACCGGTATTATACGGTGTATTGCTTCTGATGTTCAGCTTAATCTATTCAAGTCATCTATCAAGTCCTTGTTTTTTTTTCCTCTTCTGCAGGGGTGCATTTATAACGCTCGTTTTGCCGATCCAACTTTATTGGTTATATTTTTTACATGCGATTTCGCGTGAAAGCAAATTTGTGGATCAAATTGTGCAGAAACGCGTTAAAAAATTTATGACTATGTCAAATTTATTGTGACTAGCGTATATGGCATGCCACGCGCGCCTATCTCACACTTATGGATGTTGTCTTCTGATGTAAAAAACAATTTGCAATAATTTATTGGAACATTTGTGGGTTTAAGATGAGGGGTAGTGAGTTGGTGGATGGATTGCATTTTTTTTTACGTATAGCTATGAAAAATGAATATTGATGGTGAATTAAAAAAATTTTTTCCATTTTCAACTGACGCGTACATCATTTCTTGCAGCGGTAGAGACGACACGGGAATCTCCTCTTACACTGAAGAGATGTAGGTCAGTTTTCTCAGGCATTGCGCCTATAGATGAGTCACTCGAAATAATTTAGCAAGGGATCGATACTGCCCCCGCTTGAAATAGCGAGTCCTCCCCAAGAATCGAAAATTCTATTTGAGTGCAATCCATCTCCCGTACGATATCTCCAGAATCCCCCATTGTACACCACAAATTCACAATTATTATCTGCGCCTTACGCCTGCCATCCACATATCCGGCTTAATTACTCTCCTCCATAATAAATATTTATGTCAAAATTCATGAAAACCCACTAGATGGTTCTGGAGCAAACAGCCATGAAATAATCCGCAAGTTTCGCTGCGACATGTTCACAATTCCGCCGTTTAATGGCTCTTCCCGTTCTTCACACCCACCTACATTCAATTTTCCCCTCTAAAATAAACAAAGTTGTAAAAAAGACAAGTTCAAACGGTCATATTCTCTCTTCAATCATCCTTTTTCACTCGTCTTTCTATTCATTTCAAGAACTCGTGCGAGAGAGCATACACATCACAAGAGTAGAAAGCACAACAATGAAAAAAAAAAAATGGCGATTGTGCACGTACACGACAGAGAGTAACAATTCCATTTCCCGGTAAATCGATTCTATCCACTTGAGGAGGTGTTTCCTGGTTGGATAATTAAATTGTATACTGATTCTAGATTCTTATTGACTCAGAAACTTGAAACATTCACTGCACATGTAGTAGAATGCCGTTATGGTTGAATTTATTATGAAAAAATGAAGCGAATTTTCGGAATTTTCTCTCAATACAGCCCCATGCACGCGACTATTACTGGAGTCTACTGTAAATCAACCTCATTACTGCTCTATCCATATTCCTCCCCATTTTTCTCTCTCTTTTTATCATCCTGTATTGAAGATCGTTGGAGCATCCTGATTGTGGAATGATGCACGTTAAAACATACATCAGGGCTCAAAGTGCGATGTTATAAAATTGATCGATAATTGAGTGTGCGCACAGATGCGGGTACAGTTGGCTCTTTCCACCGACCAACTAAATGCACACCAATGTGAAAACCTGTGAAAACGCCCGAGTGCACTTCACTTGCATTCATTTATCATCGATCAAGTGGCAAGTTATTGTTTTTTTATTGTGGGAATATAATATACGGTGGGGGCGGGAATATTCAGGGCTGCGTGCATCGGATATTTTTTTTTACTGATACCATTTAGGAAATCCAACCAATCGCTTCCAGTGAATTTTATCCGAATATCACAAATTCTTGCAAAAATGAAGAAAATTTTTGTCATAAATTCCGGGCATGATCGTACGCGTGTAAAAATCGGTAATTGAATATTGTAGGAAATTTCTCCGTTCTGTTTTGCGCATTATCGGGGCTCCCACTGGAGATAATAACAAACACGATATTTTTTCCTCATTAATGATGTAAAGGAAGTGGTAACCAAGCAGCCGGGATGGGATAATGATTTTGACATCATAAAAGCCCGGTTTTCACATACTGCGGTATTTGCACCACTGCGAAAAGTTGAAGAAGAGAAGAAGAAAAAGAGATCCCTCTAGTCTTTATTCAGCTTTGCTTGTATCCGGGGCATTATTCCGAATTCATTGTTCATTTTATCCCTTCTCCATCGTAGTACCAGAGTCATTTAATCGCGGGCCCTTTAATGATAACATGCAATCGCAATTTATTTAACAACGTTGATGAATTTTCACCAGCGGTTGTGCCTTTTTTAAAAAATTAAATTAATCGCCGTTATACGAGTCTTGATATAAAAAGTTTCAACTTTGAAGCCCCACCACCATTGTCGGCTCGTTTTTTTTTCCGGGGATGCCAGAGGCAGTTTATTGTTTCGTACGAGACGAGTTTTCAGAGATGAGTTTAATTAATACAGAGTATATTGACGTGAAAGAGTGTTTTGTTGATGATATAACCATCAAAAGTACCACCACCGCAATCTCGAAACCTCAAAGTTTGTGCAAGTTAATGAACAACAAGTTGGTGAGCCGTTCTCCAGAGATTAATCGAAATTCGAGGTATTTGAATAAGAAGCCATCTCCTTGAATTTCCAGATGAACAATTGATCCGATTGCGTCAACACTTTGACTAATAATTATGTGCCCTCTTCGAAACAGAAACTCCATTAAACCACTGGGAATGACTCCCTTTTTTTTTTTTTCATTTTTCTCGTTGCTTAGTGTAGGCACGAAATAACAAGGCAAAGTTGGCCGCCACCAATCTCAAAACCTACAAGTTCCTCCGCCTAATAAACAACTTGGGAAAACCCGTCCCTTCCAAGCTAATCGGAATAACCGAAATTTGAATAACAATGAAAATCCATTTTCTTGGGGAGTGAGATGAGGCATTGATCGAGTTCCATGAGAGAGATTTGGCGAAAAGTCTTCGCAACGATACCTCAGACATATTCAGAAGCCGGGTATGCACAGCAGCAGCAGCAGTAGCCGCAGCAGCAGCAGCAGCAGCAGCAGCAGTAGGAAGCCAACTATTGCTGTGTACGAGTCCATAAACCCGGAGAGTTTCATTCAAAGTTGGCCGACGTAAATGCAGATTTAACGGCGGTGACCAAGTCCAGTATCCACACCGAACGGAAATGCGGCCAAAGCTAATCTTCCGTTAATTAAGCAGCTACCACTGGTGGTGGTTAATGCGGCTGAGAATTGGAAACTCGTCGACAACAGCTACTGGCAATAATTCGTACCGGACTAGTAGTTTTTTTTCCTTGGTTATTTTTTTCCTGCGACTAAAAAAACCAACAACGACCAGCGAAACTAGTGGACAGAAACTTTGGTTAATGTATTTAACATTTTTTGCTGCCTCCATTCTCTGGTGTCCAGCGAAACTCCACCGCAGAGGGATGAAGATATTGTTAACTAGGTTTCCCAAATTTTTACGGTTTTCCATTTTTCCACTTTGTGTATAAATATTTCCCTCCAACAATAACATTCATTCGGAAAGTTTCAAGGGATGAAATTTAAGCTCCAAAATAGAGCACATTGTTTGAAAATAACCCTGTAAACTCGTGGAACAGTGAATAACTGTTATGAAATCGTCTGCCAGTGGTGAGAGTGGAGTCTCCACTCCGTTGAACTAATTTCCGGGGGTTTCGTAAAATTATGGTATTCAGAGGAGTTATGTAATCTGGCGTTGTTCCGTGGTCGTCAAATAGCGGGTGACCAGTTGAGATTGTTGAGGAGAAAAATGATTGAGGATAGAAGAGAATGTGTTACGTGAGGTTGCTGTGGCCCTCATCCCTGCCGTCTATCACCGAGAGCTAAACATGAAACTGAAGTGATATGTGAAACGGCTATGAGGATGGTGATGGAATTGGTATCGCGGACACTGTGGTCGTCCCTAGGACGTCCAATTTCCGCTGCAAGAGAAGCCCAGGGCGTAGATCTTCACCGAACAGGTCATAAACGGATGTAAGGAGATATGGGGAACACCGACCAATCCTCTATCCTCACGAGAATCAGATTTTCTTTTAGTGAGAATCCTCTGGGAGAGCATATTACGACAGCTATTTCATCTCCGGAAAGATTCGCAAAATTTTATGGAATTCACTGGCGAGTAGTATATGATGAAATAAGCGAAGACACAATTTATAGAGATTTCTAGTGAATTTCAAGTACTTGAATTTTAAAACCACTCCAATGAAGCCCCATCTCATCATCGGAACAAGAGAAAAAAAAATGTTATGATCCTCATGGGTGTGTTTCAACCACTTGATGCTGGGGAATATCGATGGTAATGCGAGGTCATAAAATTCTGAGGAAAAGAGATGCATACGCAGAGAGTCAAGATAGCATGTCCGAGAAACAGATAGGGCGTGAATTTTCGGTAAGTACCGAGGCAGAACGACTACTGTCATAAATACAAGTGGAGATGATGGCATGGGGGTGGAGTGAGTGGGGGCTTGAGAAATGAGGCTTGCGGTGGAAACGGGTAAAGGTTTCCTATAGGTACAGAGAGTTATGTGAAACTCGAGTGGAGAGGGGATGAAATACCGACAGAAGAACATACTCGGTGGCAGAAGTGATTCAGAATGTGGCATATTATCTCTTGAAAAAAAATTCATTCACAGGGCACTGGTGGAGAGGTTGGAAAACAGTGGGTAGGAGGTACATACTTGGTGCGGTTCCACATGAATATGAGCTCCGATGCACTGATAGAGCTTGCGTCCTCGTGGACTTTATCAATGCTCAATGTGCTGAGATTTTTTTCACAAGAGTTTAATTACTTTGAAAATGATAATCTCGTGCGAACACGATATTTCGAGGAAAAACAGAAGTAACGCACCATTTATTCCCGGATAAATCACTCTCTTTGAAGGTTTCAAGTGCATATCTTCCAAGCGTGTCGAGGCACTTATCACAGTCAGTGAAGCGTCTCTGACTCGGCGTTTCTCGCATCTTAAAGTTGCCCCATGAAGAGGGTAGGACAGATGTGAGAATCCAGCGGGGTAGAACCCAGGAAATGTAAGGTAGCTCTGGGGTAGCAGGTGATCAATTGATTCACTGAGGCTGGAGGGTAAGCACGCGCCCACTGTCAGGCTAATGTGGCAGGAGGTGGATTCTTCGCCCAGCGTGTCCTTCCCTCAGGTCCCCTGGCAATCCTGATTAGTGATTTATGAGCTTTCGGGGGGAAAATTTTGAGTTAGGAGAGATAGAGAGAGAGGGCTGCGGGCCTCGGTACAGAGCAAGGCGGAAAGCATAAAATGATCTCCCGCGAGATTGTCTTAACGGCGGAATTTCCACCCTTTAAACTCAGTGAAATGAGGGTACTGGAGGCTCATCCAAGCTCGAGGTAAATCCTATCACAAGCACTTAGGAGTTTCCTTGGTGGAGTTCCTCACTCACGTACATAACATTGAAAAAGGTGTCGTTCTACTTGGATAAATGTTACTCCACCAAAAGCTCCTCAACTTGCAATCGATTCAAGTTTTTGTTCTCAAACTTTTTCAATATTAAATACAACTGCACCATAACACGGTGTTACAAGTCCTTCTCTTTCCACCTCCCTCTCTCCACTCCTCCCCCTCGCCACAACAAATGGAAAACTCGGTGAGTTTATTTTCCGCTCAGAGTGAGCAAATTATTTTTCAACGTTGGAATATCAGGGAGAAGACTTTGGAACAAGATAAATGATCAGACATTTCAACTCGAGTTTTCCACGTTCCACTGTCGTATTATATACACTCAACCATCCTTCCACCACCCACCACCTACCACCCAACCTCTATTCGTTTACCCCCTTTGTGTTGTCACGTGAATGTTTTTTTTTTTTTTATTTTCTTCATTTTTTCCACCAGTTGAAAACTCCAAGTACAGGACGGGCAATGGGGCCGCCCATCATTCGTCAGCGTCTCAGGGTAAAATTGTGCATCGTTCTATCTTCAAGTTGTGCACTACCTCCACGGATTTACCAAGAGTTATTGTTGCGGTCTGAGGTTTACTAACTTTTTGCCAAGTAAAGTTGTCCCATTTCATGTTTTTCCACAGAAATTTTGGATTTTTTCACCGTACATTTTTGTTTTTCATCTCTCTGGGCATTTTTTTTTATCACGAAAAGACGCTGAGAGTTGGTCTTGTTGATTTATGCAAAATGTGTCCGACATTCGTTGGTCCATTGTGCGGCCATCCCCCAGCTGGAAAAAGCTCGGCCACACCGCACCTGATTTCCCATGGGTGCTTTCAACCCCTCCCCCACACCCCACCAAATTTATTTGCGTTTGAATAATTTCAGATGGCCGACAACTAGATGACTAATTAACACTCTACCATAACTCGTCAGAATGAAATACCATTTTCATCATTGAATTTTATAAACTCGAAAAATACGAGAGATTCTCACCGAAACAAACTCATTCCACTGAATTAATTAAACACCTGAAATACCTTCGAGAATTTAATTACGTGTGAAAATAATATTGTTTTATTTTACCGAGCAATATCTTGGTGTAAACTCGTGATGTATCTCTCCTCCATTTCACGGTTGCAGATAAAACTCAAGTTTAATTAAGAAAAAAAAAAAAAAAAGAAACTAGAAAAAGGGGAAAAATGAGTAAAAAAAATGAAAAACTGTGCAGCTGTAGCGTAATGGACGATTGGGATGATTCGAGTGAAAAGACAAACTAACCAATTTACTACAGCGTCGACGAGTCGACAGTGGAGGGAGTTGGATAGTCGCAGGTGGTGGCATACCGCAACACCGGCTGAAATTAATCACCTTGATAAATAATAATAATCCTATGGTAGTTCTCGCGCCTAGTTAGTTCGTTATTAATACGCAATTCATATTAAGGGGAGTGTTAGGGGGGTGAAAGCAAAAGCCCAACTATAATGATGCTTTTGGATTAAATTTCTGAGGCACTCTCCCGTATCCGCGTATGCCAGCCAACACGCCCCTATATATGCCCTGAAAATTGTTGAGGTAAACGCGGTACATGCTGGAGAACACATTCAAGATACCACTGACACGTAGCGTTAATATAAAACACGCGTGAGCAATAATAGAGGTGAGGGTATTGTCGTTCATTGACATTGTCCGGGTTATGATATCGATCTCGGATGATTTTCGGGGATTTGGGGAGGAGAAGGTGGGACAGGGGGGGACATGAGGTTCAGTTGCATTCCCAAACTGGCATACTGCACAGAATCAATGCAACCCAAGTCCCTCACTCCACTCCCACCAGATAAAATGACTAATCGAATGTGAAGTGATCAAACGAAATTTCCAGCGCACAATGGATTCAGTCAGTGATACGAGGGCTCTATTTTTAGTGGATTTCAGTCGAGTTGTTTTGTCATTTTGGGGGACATTTTTCCGGCGTTACATCAATAATTTAACGCAATTTGTCGGTGGTTCTGCTATTCGTGATTGTTGTTAGCTTGTTTATTTTTTTTCCCCCCCTCGCTCTGGTGGCTAGTGAGGCATGAAGAATGTTGGGGAGAATTATCGTTGACAATTAGTATGAATGAGCTTTTGGTACCTAGCAAGATAATAATCCACATACGAGTGCACTGGGGTACACTCGTTGCAATTAGAACGGTAAAGGGAATGGTTGAGCTGAGGGACTATACAGGTATACGATAAGCTCTTAAATTTTATTCCTGGGGATTGGGGGAGGACAATGGAATGGAATTAGAGCGAAGCCACTCCTCATCCAACATCGAAAGTTCCATTCTTATCGGCCCCAGGGTCCAGTGGTGGGACTTCTCTCTCTCGCTTCAGTCTTTCCCATATTCATCCTTATATTGAGAAAAACCGATAAAAAATAGGGGGAGGAATAATACATTTGTAAATTCTGCTGGTAGTTTTGAGGATGAAAAAGCCGATCCAGTTGATTTACGGGAGCTTTTTGTTGGGGTTATTTTTTAACGGTGTGACTTTGCTACGATAAATCGGAATGCGGCAATTCGAGATGAAGGATTTTAGATAATCAGAGGTATATCAGTGAATCAAGATATTGTGGATTCACTGGGATAATTGTAATTTAGTGGATGCCATGTGAAACTCCTAGGCTCCTAGGCCCCAAGATGAATTCAACCGCCATTCGGAATAATTCTGTACTGATATAGTGGGACACTATACGAACTTCACAACAGTTGTCAAGGTAAAGTGAAATTTGGTGGTTTCTCCAGCTGAATGGAGACATTGGAAAACATCAATTACTATTTTCCCATTTAGGAGTGACATCGACACCTTCTACGAGAAGAAAAATTTTACTCAAATTACCAACAATATTGGCTATTCCACTATTTAGCCGAGTGTACCGAGTAGAATCGGAATAATAGGCTTTCAACCGGTGCTCTCAGACGAGTAATAAAAATCCATAACTTAAAAGAAAAATAAAAGGGAAAAAAACCGGTAATGTTGAGTGGGCAAGAAGGAGAGTACAACATTACATCGTAAAAGCGAAGAGGGAAAAAGTGAAAAAATGCACAGTCGGGGTGCACCACTTTTTTTTCATCCTCCGCCGCTTCTTTTCCCCTTCAATGGATTCTCCAGTTTTTTTTTTATGACTCTTATTTTATTTCTCCCCCGGATAGCGTCGACGTCGATGTCTCAAGGAATTATCGTACAACGAAGGAAAGGTGGGTTCATTAATGTCGAGTAAAAGATTCAGCCCTGTAATCAACCAACAGAGGAAAACGAGAGAGCTTGTAATAAACTATCGACACGGAATCGTCAGACGTCTCCATTCGCACAGTTCCTTTCGTTTCATCCATTTACGAACTGTCGCACAGACAGATTTCATGAAACCAAGAACGCACCCGGTTAATGTTAAATTTATGGTACGAGTTATATAGATATTCCATGATGAAAATTGTGTACAAATACACAGAAGAGAAAATGTTTGTCTCGACTTGAGAATTCTGTTTATTCTGGAACCGGTGGAAATATTGGGGAATCTACCGTTCGCCATATCTTTCACGGTATGTGAAATATTTTCCATCAAAACACATAATGTGCCGGATGATGGGGGAAGGAGTGGAAAAAATCAGAGCTCATGGGGTCGGTCGCAGATAGAATGCCGATAAGATAGCGGTAATAAAAAATTTACTGTGCCTATCCGGAAGAGAGTAAAAGGAATTTCTGTACCAGGGAAAGGTACCCACGAAATTGGATGACTCTGGGGCTTTTGAGCAATTCAGAATTTCAGATGATGTTGAAAAAAAAAAATCAATCCAATGTTTGTTTTTAATCTGGAGAGAAGAGTAGAAACGCGTTTCATACTGGGGCACGTAAGGAGGTGGTAATAGCTGGGAATTTATCTGAAGACATAAGGGAATGAGAGAATACCTTTTGTCTTTTGCCACCGAAATGGCATGACGTGGGGTAATTTGTTCAACTGCTCGGCAGACTGTGTGTATTTCGTTAGTAGCGGAAAAAAAATTCCAGTTTAGCTGGAAAAGAAGAGACTTTTTTCTAATGGCTTTATAAGAGAATTTCAACCAATCATCGGATTTTATTGAGGCATTGTAGAATGTCTGTGGGGGATTGTCGTGACGGAATATCGTGACACTGTGGGGTTTCATAAACTGTCACCTAGACGCTATCTTTTTCATAGAATTCCGATGCATATGGGGAGAGATATTTTCCCCCATTTGCATATAAATAATACAGAGAAGACGGAGAAACGGGGAAATCCCAAGATGGTGACAAGATGCTGCAGGATATTTTCCTGGGCGTGTCTCACATCGATTTTCCGCAATTTTTAGCGTGGAGATATTACAATATGCAATACTCGGGTAAATTGGATGATGCATGCTTGGATGGTTGTAATGGAGTGTAAGTAAGAGAAGCCAAGTCTCGGATTGAGCATTTTTTTTTGCATTGAAAGAGATGATCTAATTGAGTGATTGATTGATAGCAGTTTAAGACTAACCTGGGCGAATCGTTCCTGCGTATCGAGTATCTCAATAAAGAGTGATACTTTGTCATCGACAATCTTGAATCCATTTCGCGGCTGAGCTAATAACTGCTGAATGGCTTGAGAGGTGGTGAGAGCGTGTGCAGGACTAGTAGCTGGTGTTGATACCCGTGTGCTGCCTGTGGTGCTCACACTGCTTCCACTATTGGAATTATGTAGATGAGTGCACCCGAGAAAAATGGGATTACCATTGGGCGAAACACCGCACGTAAAGGGGCGGAAAGGTAGGCCATGAAATGTAGGACTTGGTTTGGGTCCTGAAGCTCTGAGAATATTCTGAGCGGATGCCGGTAGTGATAAGCGTCGTACAGCACTGAGACTATCATTTTGATTATTGTGATTATGGTATTGATGTGTTTGCGGTGATTTTAACAGCTGATAGTCACTGGCGGATGATGGCAATGAGCGATAGCCCGAATCGGATGGGGATGCTGGTGTGTGTGCACCCACGGGGGTTGATGCTATGCTGTGGGGCCGATGTCGAAGAGCAGCACCAGGTGTCCAAGTATTGCAGTTACCAGGGGCGTTTATGACACTGAGTGCAACTCCTTGAGATGTGGGTGTTGGTGGTTGTGGATGTGGTAGAGTTGAGGCATATGCTCGCCGGGGGATCGGTTGATGAAGTACCATCCCTGAGGCACCCCACTGTAATTGTGCACTGCTGGTAGGGGGTCCTGATGCGCCCGGTGTAACTGGTGTGCTGGCAATACTGTGCGGTCTTCTCGGTAATGATTGCTGAAGTTGGCCATTCCAGTGTGATGGTGGTGCGACACTTCTTGCGCCCGTTTTAGCAGGATTTGATAGGCTCGTTTGTTCCTGTTGAATTCCCGGTGATTTTTGCTGCTGGACAATTGGCACACCTGATACACCTGAGACAGGAGTGCTGGCGACTGATTGCGATCGTCTTGGCACGGCGTACGTTGGATTGACGGTGGGTGTTGTATTGAAGATGACATCAGTGCCATTTGTCCATGCAGCACTGGTGGCATTAACTCCATTACCGGCGGGCATTTGTATCGCTGAACGTCCATTAAATTGGCCATAGGCGTGCTGAGAATTGATGCTGTATGATGGGGCGGCAATGCTGTGTGGACGGCGTGGTGGAGGTTGGGATAAACCGTTGAGAGTTGGACGCACTTTATTTGTTCCAGATGATGGTATTGGGGCGGGTGGGGTGTACAGTGTGAAACCATTGTGGCTTGGACTTGGTACTGAAAGTTGTCCAATTGGTGATGATTGACGATTGTTGCGTGGCTGTGGTTGGGGTATTTGTTGCTGGGACACGGCTTTCTGGGGATCGTGCTGTTGTTGCGGTGAGTAATGCGACTTGGATTGAAAGTACTGATGTTCATTGGTGTTTGAGATCGGTGAACGATGGGGGCCTGGAGGATTTGGGGGGGCTGGTGGTGGTGGCGGTTGTGATTCCACCAATATTTCCCGATCGGTTGATACATTCCATCCGGACACTGTTGATAATGAAGATGCTGGTGGTAATGTTGATAATTGAGAGAGCTTTGTGGATTCGTTATCTGGGGGTGGATTTGGTGATATTGATTTTGTGCGTGAACCTCCTGAAACAATAGCACTCCGTCCACCTCCACCAACGGCCTGCAGATGAAGATCATTCAGGCCTATGCGTCCGTTTGAGTTGCGGTAGTATCCAGTGCCCACGGCTAGATTCAGAGTCGTTGGTTTCTGCTTGACACCGCCATTTGATTGGGGGCTTGGGGCAGATATCGGTTCGCCCATTTGCAATGTAATAACGGGATCCAAAGGTGTGGATCTAAATTCCGAGATCAATCATATCGCTCCATCGATTTACTAATTCCTTGATTCATCTCTGTCAATCGACTATTTGGCATCGCCATTGTTTTATCATTCGGCATGATTGCCCCATTCACTGGACCTCAAATAAGCATCTCAAGTAGGCCAAATTCAATGACAAGTCCTGCGGTTGCTATGACTACTCAACTTACAATACCAATTCACCTTGATTAATGTTATCTTTGTCAGTCTCTTCTTCCAACACTAATCCTATCCACTGCATCGAGTTGGCGCGTGGTTACTCCACTCGGTTGTTTTACCGCCAGGGGCACTCGTGCCCTTGAAACTTAATCTGGACTACGGCGTTTCTTGCTTCAAAGGTCCAACAATCGAGATAACAGGGAATAAAAATACGCTAGCGTCCAGGGTGTAACTCAAACCAGCCGGTTCACTTAAAAAGCCTCCAGATGCCGACGCTTTTTTCCCCTGTCCCCTCTTGACTCGTGCTACTTGCTTCCGCCCACACCGAAAAAAAATTCCTTGATACTATGCAGATTTCGTTAGTCGATACTCAACCAGAAAATAATCAGGTTACATCGTTAGATTTCCTCGGAATTACCGAATCGATGGATAAATTTGTCGGTTACCATTACCAATGTATTCAACTCGATGCACTGTTTCTTCGTCGTTGTACTTTTAACTGGTGGATATATATTTCCGTCTGAACTTTGAATAAAATATCCCTTGATTTATCGACGAGATTCAAACACGTCAATCAAGTGCTATACAATTCAACTATGAATCTATTCAACTTTTATCATAATTAAACTATCAACTGGCTAATGTAAATTCATCAACGATTATATATCTCTGTATTCTATTAAATAATTAGCACCTATTTTATTGAATTGTTAATAGTTGCGTTGAGTATTAGGCCAGTGATAATGAGCTCTAATAACCGGTCACTCTTAACACGTTTCACACACCTCGCGGCAAAAGTGGGTAAAATGAAAAATTCAAGAAATAGAAGGCAGTTGAGGGGCTGGGGAGGGCCAGGGGTTTCCAAATTGACGATTAACTAAATAAAATTGAGTAATTTGTAATTGAATGGAGATTACGATAAATGATAAGAGCGGAAGTACTGTTAACACTTGACACGTAACACGACGGGGGTTAGAAAGGAGAGAGAGCAGTCGCGTGGCTGCGGTGCCGGGGGCGGAGTGGCGCGTTGTTGGATTTCTTGGCAGGCGGGATTCGAGTTGTCTCTTCTCTCGACACGCCTGCGCCAAACTCAATATTCCAGCGCAACATCACTGCGCTCCTCACCGGCGCTTTCTCTCAAACACTCTGATCTTTCCATTTTATACACCCTAGTCCAAGCACACACAACATCCGTCCAACATGTTTCACCGTGCAACACCGATGCACGACTATTCCGCACCTTGGGCTTTACCCACCATCCACGTCTCCTTCTCTCCCTCCCCTGTCCACCCCTTTGCCCCCCACCTTTCCACCCCTTTCTGCCACCTTTATACCATTTTTTGCCGACATCCGTGCGTACCCTTTCCAATGTTTTATTGCAACTCTAGTTGACTTGACTCTTGGACGAGGCGTGTGCCAAGAGCCAATTGACAGGTTGAAGGGCTTTTCAGGTCGTCACGTGGCTGCAGGTCGAGGAAAAAAACCTCATGGTATGGGCATCACTCCGGGGATTGATACTTTGATAGCTTGAGGGGGTGAATTTTTTCAATTCTACCGTTGTTTTGAAAGAATGTGGTTATATGGAGTGATTGACCGATTTTTACGTTCCCAAAATTCAATCCAAATAAAAATCCAAAAATCCAAAAATCCAAATAAATTCATAAGTTTCGAGCCGAATGAAAAGAAAAAGATGGTGAGTTACTTGAAGTTTCAATTGCACATGAATATTCAGTGTCAAGTTGATCTGAATTTTTAATTAATGTAAAGTTCGAGAATATATTAACCTCTACAATCACTACATCATTGAAACTTCCTAAAGCCGGGACTTAATTTTCCACTTTGAGTTTTGAGAAAATCCACTTTCTAGATTTTCTTTGGAGAAATGAAAAATAATTTTTTTTTTCATTTTTTAATATGAATATGAATGAAATCAATAACTTTCTGATATTGTCATGCGAAATCTGAGCTACTCTCGAAAAGCAGAAATAGTCACTTGCCTCCTCAAAGTTTTATGAATAAATAAGAGACAGTATACTCGCCCCGGAGATCCCACCGACTTTCATAAACTCTTTCAGCATTCATAAACTCCACATTGCATTCATCATTGGATTCATGAGCCTCACCCACGATGCATATATTGAAAAGGTCGGGTAGACTTGGGTAAATCAAATTTTCTACTTGCCCTGTCTCGCTACCCCAAAAAGGGTCGACGAACTTTGGGGGTTGCATCACGTAGAAGCATGTGTGACTAAGTTGATTAATTATTTGTCAGGATGAGGTGTGCTGGCAGCAGTGGCTTGTGATAAAATAATAAAAGATCGGTGGTTTTGTGGATAAAGAAATTAAACGCGGGAAGTTCACTCTAGATACCTGGAAAATGGTAAAGTCGCGGTTTGAGGGGGGGGGCGGGAGTTTCACCGGGGTAGGGAGATGCCAGGGAGAATTTGGTGGAGTGAATTCCGGTGGCTGAAAGGCTGAAGGGGTTTACGTAGGGAAAATAGTGTCAGAGTATAATCCGCGGAGACAAACTTGGCTGGTTGCAGCGACTGGACATACTGTGCGCAAGTTGCTTTAAACTTTTCACAGCCATCAATTAAAAAGTCATTTTAAAAAATGAAATTTCCTTCGAAATGAATTTTAATCTAAAAGGAGAAGAGAGGAGAGAGAATGAGAGTGTCAGTGAAAAATAATGAAAATCGCTGAGACATGATCGGTAATGCGTTGAATAAATAAACTTGAACTCGTGGTGGAGTTGCCCTACCCTGAAAGCACCGGAGTTCCTCTTGGTTGGAAGACTTTGAGCCATGCAATTCCATTGTACTCCCTAGGCAGGTGGAGAGGAAAGGGCTAGATGCGGAGAATGAGAAAGATGGGGATTGCAATGAGGGTGGGAGAGAGAGTGAGGTGAGGAGACACTGAAGCCGCGTACAACACGTGGGATTAGTGGGAGCAAATGTTGGCCGAGCTGCCACAATGGGTTCGTTAACGGGTACTAGCTAACCACGTCAGAAGGGAAACGCTAAACGAGGAACGAACAACATCCCATCATGTGCCTTTGCCCTCTATACCCACCAGTGGTTTGAGCTCCACTTTTCATTTGGCAATTCAAAATGTCTTAGACGAGAGTAGAGGGGGACAAATGGCTATTTTCCGCCTCCTTCCACACCTCCCTCGTGACTATTCTCCGTTAAAGGGCTCAAGTCCCGCAAAATTTCTCTTCCAATTTGGCTCACTTCATCGACCACAATTTGTTCGATAAAAAAATTCAACATGAAAAACTTGAATTAAAAAAAAAATTCAACCTCCCGCTAATTTCACAATTCTCCATTCGAATGCAAGTGAAAATCGATGTCACCCTTGCTGATGAATCTAATTAAGTCGCTCGAGTGGCTCTCAAATAATTGAAAAGCTCACCCGGACATTTTGCGAGATAAAAGAACGAATGTCACCGCTGTGAGGTACACTTGAATAAAAGAAATCACACGCAAAGAGAGTTTCATAATATTCTATATGAAGAGAGGCTCTCCCCGAGCAACATTCCCACATCCACCATCATCCACACACCGATGGGTTGTGGATGGGTGGTTCAACTCTCACCTTGCACGACTATTTTTTCGAGTTGTACAAGTGGCTTTGTGAGGAAAGAATAGTCGGTAGGTATAAGTGCTTCTGTTGAAATATGGGTTAGCGAGTTAAGGGGGTTGGCACGCTTCCCTTTAATGATACATCCACAGTGGTTTGCCCTAGTGATCCTCATCCACGGAAAAGAGCTTTTCCGCCTTTTCATCCGGCAGCCTGATTAAGGTAAATGTCTCTATCCTATTCACTCTCTCCTCCTCCTCCTACACCCACAAAAATTCTCATTTCAATCAAATACCAATCTACAATTTGATCTCACATTGTCTTTTTTCCTTCAAAAAATTTCACAATCACAATTTTGAATAACCGATAAATCGGGTATTTCCAGTGCATGTACGCTGAGTAATTGTCATAAATTCAGGGAAGACATTTATCCGGTTATAGAATTTAATGGATCGTCAAGATTCTCTTCCATGGATTATTAAAGTTGGAAAATGGTGGGGCTGTCTAGATCTTTCATAAACCTTTCACCTGTTAGAACAGGTGAGATCACTATCGCATCTTTGTTCCAGCAATAATGAAACATTCGCGGTGACTCAAAGATATTGTTGGGTATATACTCGCTCCTTCTAGCTCAATCGTCTTTATGTCCGATCGTTCATTCCTTTGTCTCGTTATATTTTTATCTTGTGTACTTATCCGCGAGCGTGTCGTTTGAAATTATATTCTTTTTTATTATTTCTTCTATTTTAATATCCGTTTTATTTTCATTGGTATGGCTTTGAGAATGGAATACACTAAAACTATGAAATATTGTAGATTGAAGCATATTTTTGGAGTGTCATATGGATCTCCGAAAGCGTGAGCTCCTCAGAGCACAGAAATAGACTCCAATCTGACAAAACGAATAAACCACCCACAAGATAATTCCATCCCAGATTACCCGAGGTATTAAATAATAATGTGTTTACATTCCTTATCCCGCAAACCCTCCGAATACAATAGAATCGTCTGGAAAATTGATTAACACCCTGGAAAAGCACTGGATTAACGACTCGCCCCGAAAAAGAAAGAACAAGCCAAGAGTAAACTTGTCTCCAGCCCTCCAACTCCACCCCCGTTGCCAACAGTATCCTGTTGGACAACACTGGCACAAAATGGAGAAACGACTTTTATCGGTGATGCTAGTACACACCGATATACAGCTTAAACCCTATTGGGGCGACAATCGGAAAACACTTATTCGGCTTGAAACTCGGTCGAGAGTTATCGTTGCGCGTTTGTCAGCATTGCACACACGTAAACCAAGTCCAGTTACCAGTCTACTCCATTCACTTGAATTACTAAAGATCAGTTCCACTAGCCAGTCAAAATATCCAGGAATGTGGGGTCTGGTAAAAAAAAAAACCTAACTCGGTGCAGATTCACTGAACATAAATTCTCTCCACATGTGGAATATGCTCTTTTGATAAGCGGCGGAGCTCAAGCCCTCCCCTTCTCCACCCCTCTGGAGTTACGTAAATCGCGGTTGGAATTTTTCATATATCTCTCCCCTATAAACTGGATAAAAATCGTGAAACTGGAAATTTTTCCAATATCTCCAGTGTTGGTATGTTTGAGGAATAACCAGTGGATCCGGAAGGTGTATTACGATATACTGTTGGACAGATCAGGACATAGAATCGTACCAGATCGTACGAATAGAAACATTTCATTTCAATTCTCTTTTATCATAGATTTGAGATCTAGCCGGTGTGGAGCTGACGATAGCGCTGGTAACAGGGTCATCAAACGCTTGAGTGATTCTGCTGAAAGACGAAATCATCGTCAAAGAGATCAAATAACCCCCAGACACTCCCACTTGAATAGAAGACCAGGTTCGTCACCTCGGTTGCGGAGACCTCCAATTTACATCATCGCACTTGCCAGCTTGGTCCCTCATTATTTTTTTCGTCCCATGTGTTTGCATTTTTCGACCAAAACCAAAAAGATAAAAAAACGCAATTTGCTGATTCTCACCGAGACTAGCTTTTTTTTATCAACAAATATTTTTCTCTCTCAATTTTAACGTTTTTCGAAATGAATGACTTTCAAAAGCTGTTCATCCGGATGAATCCGTAGGAGCGATAGACACGAGGATAGATGGTCTTAGAGCATGGTCGAGCTGAGGCGATGGTATACGATACCACAGCTGGGGAAGAATAAATTGTTCCGGAAATTTGTTCGATCCCAGGGCGCCTCGGCCACACGCTCCAATCGCTAAGATTGTTCCTTTGACGGTGTAATATCGAAGCGACTGGCCACACGTGATAAAAAAAAATGGCAATAATCTCGTCTAGTCATCAAAAGGTTGATGGAGTAAAAAATGGCATTATGAATAGTGAGAGGGAAAAGGGAATAAAATCTTGGGGAAGTGAGTGGTGAAATGGAAGCAAGATGAGGAACACTTCTTCGTTAAATATAAAAAAATAGGGGATATGAAAGAAATATGGGGGAGTTTGGGGAGCAGAACGAACACTGAGAATGGCGAATACAATGGCAAAGAACGAGCTTAGAAATGGCCGCTTTCGTGCTGAAATAATCGAGTTTATTCTCCCAGCACCTTTGTGAACCTCCCTCCCTCACTCACTCACTCACTCACTCTCTCACTCTCTCTCTCCTGTGGTAGCTACTGGTCGTGAAAATGGCAGCGGGATATGCGCCTCCTCTCCACCTTCAAGTACTCCTCAAGTCTACCCAGAATTGAATCTCAACAATGTTTGTCTATATACCCAAAAAGTTTCTCCTGAGAAATAGGGTTTTAGAAGCAAGTAGATACAAACTCGCTTTTCACCAACTTATGAAGAGCGATATTTCAAAGTGTTAATAAAAGCCTTGATAGCGCTGAATCAGCCATTGAGCTGAAACAACTGATGATTTTACTTCGTTTCAGCGTTGCATCGAGATGGGAGGATGAAGAAGCGAGTGTAGGATTAAAAAGATGAATACAACGGGTTGGCTGAATAATGGTGGAAAAAAAAACCAGTGGTTTTTGAATTCCATGGAAAAAGTTGGGGTATAGGTAGTTTTTCTCTCCCCGTAGGAGTTATGATGGACGAGGGGAATTGAATGAAGTGAGAGGCGATCGTTTATCCAACCAGGGACCTGATGTACGTCAAGCGTTCATCGATAGGCTGGCCATCAAAGTACATAAGCCATTCACCTGAAGCGTACCCTCGGGCAATACCTGTACGTAGATTATCGAAAAGTTTATTTTTCCACGAGTTTGAAATGTGAATGAGACGATGGCATTCCCCGATGAATTCACGTTTCAATTTACGCTCCTATTTTTCGACGACAACTGGCACCGGGAGTTTCACTCAGCCATAAGCCCGATATTTTTACATCTATCCTGGCACCAGCGGAAATGCACTTCGATTCAGTGCCTCCAGGAAATTCAACAGTGAAGAAGTGCTTCTTCATCGCAACTCCATTCTTTTCCCGTCAACTGAATTTACTTGTAAGTCTGATTTGACCCTCTGTCAATTGCAATTTCATGGGAATCCATTGATAAATCCATGGCTCAATTGTGAACAATTCAATTGTGCTGCATACATGTCTCACTCTGGCTTTTGTTACTGACAGGTTTTACCACGTAATTGGTGTTTCTTCTTGGGGGAATTACGACCCAGTGATTTAGAGGGATTAATCATCAATATTTGTCCATGAGAAAGATTGGTGACTCAAGGTTCGTTACAGAATTTCGTGGAATATACCAATAAACGGCGTGCGCGGGTGTATTTAGAGAGAAATTTTCAATGAATCCGCAAGTGGTTACACACATTTCCCCAACTTCAATCCTTTCCCTCCAACCTTCTCAATGCGGTCTCTTTCCACAATTCCTCAGCGTATTTGCATGTTAATTCGCGCGCTCATACACGGATATACCGCACGGCAACGAATAAGAGAGAATAAAAAATAAAAATCAGCGATTTCCTCGTTTCGTCGATGCTAATCAATTTAATCGGGCTTTATCCGAGTAATATGCATTATACTAACCACATTCTATACCACGACCCAATTAGCTAATTTCTTAAATTACCAAAGCGGGGTAATGGAAAATCATTAATTCACCGAATTTAATCAAGACGCAACCAGAAGTTCACATCTATTGGATTTCATGCAGAGGACTATTTCCATCAAGCATCCAACTTTCAATAAACCGTCATGCGCCCCCAGAAGACCCCGAGAATAGCGAAAAAAAAATGTCGTGTATTCTGCGTTGGATAGCGTAATTCCCCGAGGGATAAACACATAAAACCAAGTTATAATACCAGAGAAAAGTAGAAACCGAGATTTTTCATAGACTGTTATTTTTTACGATGTCAACTGCCAACTGCAGAGCATCCCTCCAGAATTCCAAATGCCCCTACTCAGAGCCTTCCACCATTGAAACCCAACCAAGTCCCCAAGAATCATGGCAGCGATCAGTCTCCAGCATGAAAATCCCATCCACAATCTCAATGTTAAAATTTCAAAACATGAAAATAGTTTTAAAGCTTCGAAATGCCATTACCTTTATGACTGAGTGCGCTCAACCGTTCTCGAGTTAAAGTTATTGAAACACATGGAGTTATTTACGCGACGGTGAGAGCTTATGAAATATTTATGAACCAAATGGATAGAAATAATTTGAGATTATTTGCAAATGAAATTTTCCGGCATGCTTTAGTGAGTACACTCGTATGGAGAGAAGTGGAGGCTCTTTTCTGAGAGCTCCTACTATCGACTCCTAAAATTTTCGGTAGCATATTAAAGAGCCTTCTGGCCGAGACATACGGACTGATACTAGATACTAAAAGGAATTCTCTGGTGCACGTAACTCTGATATACGGTTTTTGGAGTTTAGGAAAGAGTCGACGAGAGGGATGGGAGCTTATTGTAAAGTTTGTCAGTGTAACCACTAGGCGGCGACATCTGCTTGTAACGTTATCAGTGTTATCTGGCTTTGGACTTGACTTTTCATCCGTAAGGGAAACTACCCCAAACTATTGGGCTTGTTAAGCCACCGAGAGACTGGGAGTCTCACTATCGCGCATGTTACCCCCGTATTTGTGTTAAATCCACAGTGACAACAAAGTTTTATCGCAAGCTGAAAGAACGTGCAATAACCATTTCTACACTGGGAGAGATTAAATGAAGTAGACGCTGAAATTAAAGTACGGCTCTAATGAAATAATTCAGTTGAGTGGAAAAACGGTGCTTTAGTGACCGGGAATAACGTAGTTTTATGGTGTTACTCATTCGATACCGTGGAAGAGGGTTAATGAAAATTACATTACGCGCGTTGGGTACATCGCGAAAGCTCTTATCAGTGGAAAATTTTATTATCCGACGTCGCGAATTGTCGGGGTAATTTTATCAGCGGGTACAGTAGACTACCCAAACTACCCTCTTATCACTCGGTTTTCATCCCTCCTGTTGTACCGACATTTTCAGTACATCCCCCAGCGCCATCTGTCGCGATCCAGTGCGCATGCGCGGACCATTTCGATCGGAAAAGCCGGGGAAAGGTACGGAATATTTTATTTTTCGTGCTTGTTCCGGGTGAGGGGATGCCAGTGGCTAAAGAGACATTGATCACTCGGTGTAATGAAAATTCTTCGCATTCCGTTTTCCCGGGAGATTACGAAAACTTTAATCAGGATTAATTTTCCATTCTCCGTTCGAGGGATAAAGAGAAACAGTCGAAAAATTGCAAGTAGAGAAATTAATTCTCTCGTGAAGACGATTGAGAATTTCGTAAAATATTCATCAACTCGGAATTTTCCAGGGAAATCTTTTTTCGCGCGTATTAATATCTCAAAGGGTCCAAAAAGATTAAGTCGACTGCATATTTCTGAATAATGTACAGCCCTCGGAAAATATTAGACAATTCGATTGGTCAAGGGATAAAAAATACGATTATGTTGCAAAACTCGATTTTCAATAGCATATGAAATAATAGATTTCAAACTCGCAGAGGCATTCGAGCCCGATGAATAACTGACCGCGGAAGTTATATATCTCGATTCCCTGGTGATATTATTTTTAAAAAATGAGGGAGAAAAATGAATGACTATTATCTAGGTGATCCCATTGGAATAAGCTCGCAAGCTATGTGAAACGCTCGAGGCGAGTGCTCTATCGATCGCTTTTCCAGCGGTGTTTGGTGCTATGGAGCGAAAAAGAGAAAGTGGCTCGCTGTTCTAGATTGCCTCGTGTGCAATTCCAATTGTTGGATAGCTATTCTTCACTTCGCTTACACCCTTAATAAAGTGGGGAAATCATTTTCTACGTAACAATTAAAACTACCAGAAGGGGTAGTACGTTTTTATGAGTCTGGGGATGTTATTAAATTGAATAATTACTGGATAGAATATGGAGAGAACGGTATGCAGAGAAAATCGCTTTATGAGCGTTAGGCGTTTAAAATGAGAGTAGACTCTATCGCTCACGTTGCGCTCAACAGTATTGAATTAATTATGGAGTATGATTTCCTTCGACCAATTCAATTCAACTCAATGCGAATGTCGATAAATTCACCGAAATTTGAATGAGTGGCGGAATTATCAGTGACTAAACAGTATAACTGATTTATTTTGAGCTTCATTTTGTCCCCAAATACGCGGCTGAATCGAGTTTTGGAGTAGTCGTATTTCGCTGATTCAAATGGAATTAATCAACGTGAATCATCGCTGTGAATGGTGGATGAAAAATAACCAGTTGGACTCACCTTTAGTTGATGTTGAGGTCGTCTGAGTGCCCCTTGATCCCTTCTGCTCCCCAGTCTATCAGCCTCAGCCTCCAGTCCTTCCATCGAGGATTCAGCTTCACTCAGCCAGGCCAGAAACTTATCCAATGAGCGATCGAAATTGTGAAGTGAATTCATCGCTGAGTGCAACAGCTTTCCACGGTTTATGATGCTGAAAAGCAATTGGGTCATCCATTTCATACGTTATTCATCGAAAGTCTATAAAAAATACGCTTTTCAAAGTCTATCACTCATCACTTTTTTTTTTTTTTAATTATTTTAGCTCTTAGGGAATGCGAACTCTTTGCGCATCGTTTACCTGGTATTTAAATTGTTATAGCGTTGATTGATCGTTTCAGTCATTTTTTTAACTCGTGTTGTGTCATCCTGCTGGTACACGGCTATTAGTTTCTGCGTTAATTGGTTGAACAGCTCGATTTGATGCTTGTATTGATGGAGTTCAGCGTGATACGACTGTTAAAAAAAAAATTGTAGATGGTATTGACAGGTTTAAAAGTCTGTACGTCAGTTTATTGACTGAAAGATTTACCTTCTGCTCTCTGAGCTGTGCCTCGAGAACATCAGCAGTGTGTCCCACAGATCGCATTCTCGTAAGCCTGAGCTCCATTCGATCGATCCACACTTCCACCTCATTTCTCTTCGCCTCGTATCTCTGACTGTCACCCAACATTGCATCCAATTGCGTCTTTCGCTGCATAACTTTTGAATTTGTCTCGTCCCAGTGCTCGCGCAGCTTTGTAACTGAAATAATATTTTGAAGAATACTTTACATACGGTGTATAATGCAAAATTCTTTCCCGTAATTCCACGGGTCTCAATGTTAAATATTCCTAGAGCATTTGGATTAATTTTTTTTTTCTTTTTCGGTCAGCCGGAATTACAGGAATTGCCATGGAGGACGTTTAATTTTATTTTTTTCCAAGTGAGTAAAAAAAAATCTGCATATTCAGAATAAACGTCTGGTGGAGTTCTACTGGGAATAATTAAAATTTTATGAGTGCGGAGGTGAGTGCACGGGTTATTAGTAAGTGAAGAATTGAGGACAAAGACAGCGCAATTTTATATTTGGTACATTGAATGGATCACACAATGACACTCGGAGGAAAAATTATCCTCTACCTTTGAGACAGAAACGAATGTGGGTGAGCCCTCGAGTGCATTTTCCATCGAAGAGGATTGATTCTATAATTCAAAAGTATTGAACGTATACATCATTTAGCTCGACATCAATATTAATTTATAAAACGAAAATAAAAATTTTTCCAACACGTTTAAAAATTCCGAATGCAAAAAGAAAACTTCACTGAAAAATTTTCTCCCCTATTCGTAATACGGAATAGCATTTTCTAACGGTTGAGCAACGAGCAATGGAATGTTAAACATTATACGTCAACAAACTCACATTAGCCGTAAGAGTTGGTGTTATCTTTAAAGGCAGTATTAAGGAGCCTAATGCACGTAGAAATGGCGCACGCGTGTACGTAATGCTGGAAGAAAGCTAGCCTGGTTTAAAGGTGTATAGCATAACTTGTGTATTTCCGTATTTGGCTTGAAGCCGGAGGTAAAGTGGCTGATGTATCACGCCTCACAGTGGAAAGGGAGACAGGGCCAGTAAACGAGATGAGGGATGAGACGCAGTCGGAATATAGAAGAACAAGTACAACGACTGGTGCTTTTATCTGGCTTAAAACTCAGGTGTCTGTAAAGCCTCAATGTGAATACTACCAGCCAACTTGGATTATTGAACTGAAGCACAAGTAAAACGACCGGGTGTATATAAATACACTCGCGGGTTATGCACTCATTTATCTGCAATCTCGATACTTGACAGCTTTAATTCAGTATTTTTTCATTTTACTTCTCTTTTTTTTTTATGGACAAATCAATGTAGTTAACCACAACTCCATTGAAAGCAGTGAAATGACATTGGGAGGAATGCGAATAAATATTTGCCAGTGCAAACACATGGGATTTTCAGTGGATGAGCATTGACTATCGCGTGACTCCATGACAGACAGTTTCACCATACGAAAGACCTAATCGATCTAGTTCTATCGTGATCATTCCACGCGGTTAGCCATTGAAAGGGCTGGGATTGCGCATCGTCCACTCCTCCATTATATTCGACATCAGTGTCATGCATACTGTTGCACGCAAATACCATTTTATCCACAGATTAGTCCAATTGATCACATGTCACTCGGCCATTACAACAAATTAATTCGCTGATTGTATGTCACTTATTCGTTACTACATCGCTTTTTGCACCCTCAACAATTACTCATTGATTTCGGATATATTTTCACCTCTGCCGAGTGAAGTTAACGGAAACCGATAATAGAGATAACATGTCACAGCCAGAGAAGGGACTCTGTAACACTCAGACTTCATAGAAACATACCGAATCCCTCGGAAACACACTAAACCCCATCCGCAAAAGTTTGTTGGATGTGGAGGACGAATTCAACAACTGGTGGTGGAGAACTTGTTGACTGCAGACAACTCCTCTTCATATATTTCAGTTGCATTGATTTCCAAAGCCAACGCGAGTCTCCGTACTCGGATTATTCAACTGATGGAACAAGCGGACTAAAAATCCAGGTGGAGCAAAACACTGAAAAATATGAGGTGCATTCCAATTCCGTTATTGACTCGGTCAATTTTTTTTTTTATCCCGTACCAGAGTGCGATCGACCTGCGGAGTTCAGGGAACCATTCAAGGGGTCGAGGGAGTAATTTGGTATTGAGCTTGGCACGCAACGTTAAGCACGAGTTTCACACTCGTTATTATGGAACACAAAGTTGACGACCTGTGCATCTCACTGGGCTGTACAACACCTGGACTAAAAATTCTCCCTCATCCCTACACTCCAATAAATTTTCCTACAAGTTGCCACACTTTTTTCTCATTATATTCCTCGCCAAAAAAAAAAACAACGATTTCAAGCGCAAGTTATCATTTCATCATCATTCAGTACGCACTACCCAGTCCGGGCGCGCGTTGATATTTTCCCTTCTTTCGGTGCAGTCATGAATTTTTAATTATGGGTGAAGAAATGAGGAGAAAAATTTGGGATATTCAGTGGATTCTCCTGTGAGTGCAAAAGTATTGAATTGATAAAATGGTGCAGGATGCATTGGGGTGAGGCCGCGTGATTTTTTTTTTTTTTGAGGCTTGCTGTCTTCATGCCTGACGTACCCTGTTGGGGAGGATAGTCAGTTCGCCTCCTGTCGTCAATTTCTCGTTGTTCATCCGGATATGGCGGAGTAACATCCGAGGTATGCCGGTGAATAGCCACTGTAACTTCGTCTGTAGGCACATCTCTGCGGTGTCGAACAGCGTGTAGTGATTCTCGTGACAATACCATTCTCGTATTGTATGTTCCTCGAGATGGTGAGGGATTGTACTGCATACTGTGCAGCAACATTTCTGCGTAATTGCGCAAATATTTTCACCACATTTCTAGTCGTTTTTTAATTCCACGCATTCCGAGGCGGGGGATCTACATTCAAGCTTTTTTTTGTCATTTCGAAAATTTCGCAATGAAATTGTAAATTTGTGGGTTTGGAGAAAATTTTTGTACGTGTAATTGTGGAAACATATTGGACATTTTCAAACGGAGAATTTATATTCAGAGCATTCGATCTCAGGTTATGACCGAATGGGTACAATGGACGAGGCGATTTATGTTGATCGAGCACGTTGAATGGGATATTTGTGGAAGAAATGGCTTGAATTTATATTCAAGTGAAAATCGTTATCGTCCTCTGGAAAATATTCTTTTCAGGAATTTTCACCAGACGGAAATCACACGGAAGTCGCGGTGTTAATTGAATTTATACATCGCATTTATCTTCAGTGTTCTCCATAAAAAATCCCTTTGAAAATATCTCGAAAATGTAATCCCTTGCAGGAACTTCGGGTGTTGGAGGCATGCACTCAAGCATTTCCGCCAAAGTTCTGGCATTACGAAAAATCGAAAAAATAAATAAAATGGGGATATGGCGGAGGGCTGCGGGCAATATTGGCCCGGAATATAAAGCCAGGAGAACACAGCCACTACTTCTATCTGAGAAAGCCAACTTTGGTCCAACTTTAGCCGTAAAGGTAAATGGTGTACGTCGTCTTTTTCGTACGAGTGGGTAAGAGGTATATCAGTTTGGCGAGTGTTAGAAAGCTGGTGAAAAAGATGAAAAACAAAACCCCCCAGAAAAATAAAAGAACAACTGTTGTTGCTCTCGAGCGTGGCCAATTTCCCATGCATAACCAGTAGCTATACATTTTTTTTTGGATTTTCCCTCTGTACACGAAAAATCGCCTCATGAATTATGCGAGAGGTGGTGCATTGAACGCTCTCCCCTGGCCCT
The DNA here is from genome assembly GCF_000806365.1 of Fopius arisanus. Lineage (NCBI taxonomy): Eukaryota > Metazoa > Arthropoda > Insecta > Hymenoptera > Braconidae > Fopius > Fopius arisanus. The sequence continues at coordinate 342,103 of NW_011887834.1, forward strand.
ACCTTGATGCAATGCTGCTGTTGCGGTGGGTGGTCGATGGGTTGAAATTCCGGCTGCAACGTGGGGTGGAGATGATTGTGGTGTGGAATGACCAAGACCAGCTGGACCAAGGGGATTAATGAAGCCGTGAACGAAATTACCGTGATGCGGAGTACCGTGGATTGAACGAGGTGGTACCATTCCTGGCAGCGGTATGCCCCGTGTCTGTACCTCAAGGGATCCTGATACACCCTCACCTGATGCTAGGTGAGATGGTATTCCTCCAGCACTTACGTGCCCTGTACTCCTTCTCTGCTGCGACATTATTTCAAAAAATTCCAACTATCACTCCCTCAATCGTTATTGCAATCGTTATCTCCGGACTGGGACCTCGACCCTGAGACACTTTGTAGAACACCTGAAATCCTCAGAATCCCCAAATCACTGTGGTGGTGTCTCAGCGAATTAGGAAAGTAACCCAACCTATATTGAATTATACCCCCAGGAGTTTGAACTCGTAAACGTTCTTCACAAGAAACACGTGGGTTCTTTCCGAGCACCGGGTGTATCCAATTCAGTACAATGTATACGTATCAATTTTACACCGCTGTGCATACTTGCTTCGACGTTACTTCACCAGCTGTAGTACTTTATAGAATAGTTCATTGTCGGATGAAAATCCTAGGGCTCAGAGGGACCTCTCGGCCCTTTGATCACTTATCTGCACAAGGCTTTTAACGAGGGTCCATTCCTCCTGACTCGACACATTCGCCTGATGAATTGTCTCCCCGGACAATCAATAAATCAATTATTCAACACTTGTCAATCGATTCGAATAAATAAGATTCAATTGAAATCAGTGGAAATAATAAAAATAAAATTTCATAGCGGAAATGTTGAAGTAGGAAGTTGCTCAGTGCTCATAGTCTCGGTGAACTTCAAAAGGAACAAGACATTTTAATGAATGTTGCTTAATGGAAAATACACTGGTGTTGTTCAAAGTGACATGGAAAGTGTGTGATACACCACAACAAGAACCGTGTGCGACAGGGAGCGGTCGCGCGTACACTGAAAACCACGCCGTCACCCACAACGCCGCACCCTCAGGTTCTCCACCCTCCCACTCCCACCATTCCTCCCACCGACTCACCCCTACCCCCTCCTTCCATCACTGCCGCCGACTCACCCCCTCTCCATTTTCCTCCCCTTCTGACTACCTTGGCTCTCGTAGATAGTCTACAACCAGTACTCAACCACCATCGGCGAAGGTCTTCCAGGTAGATACAAGTTGTCTTCCACCATTTTTTACCACCTCAACACATCCACGCAAATGTGTCAGTTCACAACCCCTACTACAACCTCTTCTCCTGGGTGTCACTGTTTTCTCACCCATAAAGGTCACACTCACAATATTTCATTGATTTTTCTCATCCACCAGTTATTTTGGGGCAAATATCGCCATTATAGCATCACTCTTGATGCAACAGGAGAAATCTCCACTATTACCTTCTACTCTCGTTGGTTTATCGATTATTTGCGGATGATAGATAAACTCTAATGGAATTTTCATCATCCAGTATTATCAGGCGATGTCATCGAATAGTCATACTCAAGGATCCTCCATCAATGGGGAAGTGCTAATGGGTCCTCAACAAATCCCAACCCATCACTGAGCACTGACTTGCATTGTGCATTGAGAGTGACCGTCAGAGCGTTTGATTCGATTATGCCCTCAGAACTTTGGCTCGATCGTTTTCCGATTATATCAATCCAAGGGGTGTTCGTGCATTAGTGACTCATTAACGCTGCAAACTTGTCCACATTTTGGGAGAAAATCAGTAACATCATTCATTCCCTCAAACAAATATATTTTTCCTCATTTTTCGGCCGAGAGAATTAACCAAATTGACAACTTCATTATTCCTATAACCGACGGATAATCGATTCGGAATGAATGATCTGTTATCTATTATAGTTCTAGTCATCAATTATTCCTTGATAACTGCTGACATCAATTACCAAATTAAAAACATGACAATGGAGATTTTTTCTGGGGCTTTCTGTATGGACGGAATCCAAAAGAACATTAACGCTTCACTGCCACATTATACTCGGTACAATGAAGTTGAAAGTTAGTCGTCGGACAATTTTGCTCGTTCTCTTTAAAATAACGTACATAATTTCATCTGTACTGGGCTTAGCTCCGTGCCGTATAAAAATATCATCTTCATCAGGCGAAAAAAAAAAATTCACGTTCTTGTTTTCATATTCGCGAGTAAAACTTACGTACACTATTCTGATGATTATGTTATTCATGACGATAATAATTGATGGTATACCGCGTTTGTTCCGTCTGCCGTATCCAAACAATTCTGCGATTATTAGATACAGTACATTAGTACTGACAGTAGCGGCAAATGCATCAGTTGTCGTAATCATCATTCTGTATTCACTACATCACGGGAGGATCATCCGAATTGGCAATGAATTATGTGAATTTGATAGAAAATACGGTCGTGAACTTATTAGGATGAGTGGCAATATAGTTGAAGACGTTTTACCCTACATCAAAATCATGTTCATGGTATTCATTTGGATTGGAATTCTCATCGTAGAATTGACAAATGAGGGAGGTGAACTTTATCTTGTGGCTTTGGCAATCAGTGAGGCCTTCTTTAGTTGGCTATTGGTGCAATACAATTTCATCATCGATATGCTGAAAATTCGACTGCGAAAATTGAATAATGCCCTTCTCACCCAAACAACATGCCCATTTTTAATGAACGAAGAACCACTTTTTTTGAGGAGTTCCTTGAGTGATCGAGCAATCATTCAGAATTTAAAGACGATTAAACGAGCACGAAGGCAAATTTATAAAATTTCGTGTGAAGTTTGTAAATTTTATTCGCTCCCAATGCTACTCGTTATTATCAATTCATGCTACTTTTGTATCATTACTATCTATTTGTATATTATGATCTTCATACACTCCATTAATTTTAATAAAGATTTCATCGACTCCATTTTCTGGATGCTAGTATCACTGTATCCCATTACTATGCTGAGTCTAAATGTCAATGCATTTAATGTTGAAGTACGTACAAGCGTCAATTGCACATGGAATACCTCAGAAGTTGTAATTACAATCTGAGAAATGTCTATTTCTGTTTTAGGCTGCTCGAACTGCGGATATTGTTTATGATATCATGGAAGCTTATTCTTCAAACAAAAATGTCCAGTCTGAGTTGAATAATTTTGCCGTTGAGTTGTTACACAAAAATCTATCCTTTAATGCTTGTGGAATTTTTTCACTAGACTCTTCTCTATTGAAATCAGTAAGAAATTACGCGTCTTCGATGTATCGAGTAAAGATACTTTTCATAAATGTAATAATGTTTTTCTACTCGCAGATATTGGAGATGACGGGAACTTATGTTCTCATCCTTGTGCAATTCAGACCGCTGGAGAAGGCAAAACAAAATGGATGGGCGCAGTACGCTAATGAATTCAAATAAGAGACTTTGTCAATATTGTTACTCTTGGAATAAATAATTGATATTAATAAATTGGTATTAATAAAAATGAGGAATCCTCAACACCGTCTTATTTTATCTCAAAGAGCCGCTACTACAGGACTACTTGAGAAGGCAAATGTTGGGTTACCTTTTGTCAGAACGAGTCTCCAAATCAGAATAATAAATCTTTACAGTAGAAATTCCAGAGATAATTGAGCAATAGATGAAGTTGCATATTAGGAACGAGATTAGCAAAACCGTAAAGAGAGTTTCTAACGAGGCACCTCAACATGTTAAAGGCCATCCGTAGTGTCTGAACTCGAAATGATACAGTAGTTTTCTAACAAGCATGAAGTTATAACGAGCGCTGGAATAGTCGGTAAATGTTGCAAAATGGAGGATTCAGAATGAATGGTGGTAGAGGACGATGGGGAATAAAAAATTTTCACCTATAGAATATTCTCCATTTTTATGACAAAGCCATTAGTTTGAATAAAACATGTCTGTACGTATCTTAATTTAAACATTGTATCTTCAATAGCTCCGACTTGTTAGAATAACAGGACTATTCGAAAATGGTAAGTTGGAGAGTTCTAAAGATGACAAATTAAACAAAGCTCTGGATTTTGCAGAGGACGAGTCCCCCTGAAGAAATATTTACGCTTTGTATGCGAAACATTAGCACCGAAGCCGCAGTTGAATCAATAGTGTAACAGGTGTTATCCATCCGAATTTCATTAATCAATATGCATACCCCCATGAAGTTAGCAAGCCAGGAGCATAATTTGGGAATTCTGACTGGCGATAAATAATGGGTTAATTATGTGTTTTATTTGTACGACGAAGAAAAACATGTTTCTCCATGATAGTTAGCATTGAGCGGGGTTGTATTTTCACGATGAAACTAAGTTTTTCTTCATTATGGCTAGATGGATATCTTCCATGGTGAAAATTCCCAGGGAAACTCGTGAGTTCTGAGTAGAG
>NW_011887834.1:350135-430833 GCF_000806365.1 Fopius arisanus
AAACTGCACTTCAATTCCATGCAACGATGGAAAATATAGCAACCCCAAGAGGTTTTGTTTGGTACCTGCATATTCACAATAGGGGAGTACCGAGATTATTAGATTCCATGGGACAGCGATGAACTGAAGAACCCACATCGATTCCCGAGGATTATTGAATTTACCAGGACACAGTCTATAGTTTCGGCTGTGTAACCATGGAATGTATACCCAAGGGTCTCTTGGACATCCGCATTCAATCTTAACGTCGTAGAGAAACTATGGTTAACTCAAATTGCTCAACACAACCGAATTAAGCGATGGCTGGTTGATGCTAAACTGTAGCATCACACCATAACCACTTCCAGAATACGGTACGTGCGAAACTGCGATAAAATTGTAGAAGCCCTTTTCCTTTTTCCCTTTCCCCTATCCAAATATCACTCCTGTATATTGATATCCTAGGCCTAATATAAAATGGAGAAAGGAATCAATCGAAATATCTCGAACGACCCACCACCACTATATAAAAAATTCAAATATCGCGAGAATTCGGCAATCATTGTGGAAACCAATGCTACCTCGACATAATGATCGACTTGCTTTTTAAATAAAAAATATGTATAATCCTATTATACGAGACAGCAAATTGGAAAAACGATAGTGTACCTCTGGAATTAACTCGATTTCATGTACGTGGAAAGCGAGTAACATGGGAATTTGAACAGCTCCAAATGGGAGACATGGAAAACTCGTTGGACCCATCGCTCGTAGAATGGATTTAACGATCACTAAAAATAATTACAGTCTCGTTAAATCCTATTTTGAAGGGTTATGGTAGATATGAGTGACGCTCGACTGCCAAAAAATTCACAAGCCATCGTCATTCTTCTGACGTACACGAGGGAAAAAGTTGTGGAATCTTTTACATGGAACGCAGAAAAAATGGCATGCCGTGCCGTAATCGAGGCACAAACGCTGATGTTAAAATTGTCATGCTACGAGTGAATCTTTGTCGAGGACCCGAGAAAAAATTCAGCTGCCCCGTGATATGAAAAGCTCTGGCACATCGCGGCAAAAATTCACCAGTCGCTGCGTAAAATTTTGTAATAAAAGTGATAAATGGAAACAAGTTGAGTCCATGCGTAGAAAAGCGTTGACATTTTTTCGTCATAAAATTCAATAGTAACGGAATAGAAAGCGATTTTCAAATTCAACAAATTCGAGGGGTCTGGAATTTTTTACCGATATGAAAGAATTCCGCGGATTTCCCACTAAAAATTCACTCGCATTTTCATTCTGTCACGAGAATTTCTTCTCGTATATTATGGTATCTCACCGAAATTCCTATGCGACAAAGTAATTTCCCGGAGATATTCATCTTCAAATATTTTTCACGGACCAGGAGCACTCATTCAGTGCGCGATATTCTGTTGTTATGAATGAAGAACTGAACGAGGCAATTCCTGAAGGGAATTTTACCTGAGCAATCCCAGCGCGACTGATACAAACGAAGAAAACCAATATTCTCTGAGTGACTTACCCTTCCCGTGCAATTGTTGGCGATTGGTATCAGCTCGGAGATTCTCTGCCGTGTGTACGAGCTCATCCAGCTGTGGTTTTTTCTGTTCCAGCTCTCTGAGAACATTCTGAAAAAGAAAATAAAAAAAACCTATTCAATAACGATAATGGTTTAATTCTATGAAGGGGTTGTCTCGCGGAAAAAGGAAGACTGTGCATTAAAAATTACAAAGCGAATATTTCCCTTTGTTTCATGTAGCAAAAGATATTTTATGAATTTCTAACAGAGAAAACGGAAATATACATGTCAAGAGCCAGCATTGTAATTCAAACCTTTACCTCCCCTGCATATTCAATAGTATTCAATTGTATTAATTCAAAATATTCAACATCGTGTCAGTTTTCCATAATTTCCATCACAGTAAATCCGAGATAGAATAAATCATGCCGAAAAAAAAAGGTGTAAACGATCATTTCAATTTCCGCTGTGGCAGTTTCGCCTCATTTTACTTCACAGGTGGCAAATGGCGGGTGCAATTTTCACGCCTCGGGGAAAAAAAAAATCTCTCCACGGGTCTTTAGGCCACAAACCGCAGAGCAGAAACACCTGGCAGCTACCCCCGTGTGTATCGCAAGCTAGCCACAGTTTGCTCGATAAAATTATCCAACCCTACCCAGCGCCATTTCATTAAAGAGAGCAATGTATTGCATAATGATCGCATTATGCATCCTTGAGAGAACATACAATCTTTTTTAACGTGACGAATAATTCAACTGAGATAGTTGTTATTCAGGATGAAGTGTCTGAAAAAGAGTTCTACTGCTTCAAGGGAAAACTTTGGTATTGGAATGGCGCTGTCGTGAGTCCAAGACACTCACGTAATTAGTTTCAGAGACGACTCTACGAGGACAAATTGGTCCGACGTGACACAACGAGCCAACTTGCTCTCAATACCACGACAATCTGTCCAAAGTCCTTCCCCACAATTCCGCCCAATGTCCAACATTATCTGTCCCTCTTATTTTCCAACTGGTCCCTCTATTTGTGTCATCAACCGCACATTTCTGTAACAGCGTTGCAAAGAAAATTCGACCGACCTCAATAAAAAAATCAAAGAACTAGCCGAAAAAAGATGTGATCCACATTCGATGTCGAGTTGGTCTCCACAAATGGAATAACATCATGGTCGAGTTAAATTTTTACCATCTCCTCATTGAGGATGATAAAAGGAAGAGGAAAAGGCAAGAGTCTGGGAATCTTGGGATGATAAACGACCAAGAAAGTTGGCCGTACGGCAACAACTTTTTCAACTATGAAATATGCGCTCATAAGCGACGTGATGCGTCTTACGGGGCAATATCGTTCATTATTCGAGAAGGGCGGCTCCTCTAGGCGTTCACGTCAAGTGAAAAGAGTCACATTTAACGCAAAAGATGAGACACATGACTGAGGAGAAGGAGGATGACGAAGAGGGTGACCTGAGTCACCCTCTGGAGCGTATTGCGCTCACAAGACGCATATCTACTCCATTCCCACTAGTTCCCCCAGCCCCCCCCCCCTGGTATCGTCAATTTTTTAAATCATTTGCACACCCGCGACTCCATTTCCATTGATACCAAAAATTACAGCACTACACTTTCGAGCGAAAGGAGTGAGGGAAATCGGAGAGCAAACAACGCGGCAGATACTTCAGTAGTCCAACAGAACTGAATCAAGATCACTTTGACTGTCCGGTGGATTTTGCCTGTGCAATATCCCCTGGTGACAATTCCTTCCCACAAGTGCTCCAAGAAACATCAAAGAGCTAGGCGTTTGCCATTTTTTTTGCTCTGGCACTCTCTGCTTTGTGGACTTACACTAAACCGAAGCTGCAATGTGCCGGTATAAAGGGGCGTTGCCGAAGCGCCAGGTTGAGCTCCATTTGGATCCATTATTATGAAATACTGTAGGCTCAACACTTAAAATCCAATGTGAAAAATTTTGGCATCAACACTGACAAGAAACAAGCACTCCCGGCTGTGTTATCCTACGGAAATATCCAAAGCGGATTTAAAGAATTCATGGGCCCATCGGCGTAATACAATGACACTTGAAATGGTGTTGAAATTCACATGACTCTGATGTAAGCATTATCAAAAGTACAGGTGAGCCTGGATAATTTAGTAGATGCACCAGTTGGTGCATGTTCAGACTTGACATATATCTGGTAAAGCCGCGTTCTGAAGTTAACCCGCTTTAGTGAAAATGCCGGATCAAAGTGCGTACATTACGGATGAAATCCGTCAGAATACTGACCGGCAGGAGAATCGCTGGTGGCATTCAAGGGCTGTGAACGCAGAGGGTGCCAGCCCCGAAACATCTCTCCACGCGCTGTATATCCCATGGGAATTCAAGCTCGACGTTGCCGGAAAATTCGCATGGCGGGAGAAGGCCATGTTCAGTGGAAGTTAGGAACGCCTGTCGGGTTCAATCGGATATACAAAGTTTGAGTAATTTTCTGTCGCCAGAAGACTTCCCTTTGCTCGAGGTACTCAGAAATTGTTGGTTTGGCAATTGCCTTGACGAATTGTTGAGGTAGACACACGGGAGGAATGAGTACTTTATAACTCTGTGCTTCATAAACTCGATGTATGTTCACATCTTTCGCTACTTTCGCATCTAATTCGATGATGGGGGAAATTCCCACTGTACACGGCGAATCTTCGGTGCGCAAACGCAGTTGTCAGGATCGTTTTCATTGACGAAATCAGAGACAGTGTTCATGATTGCCGGACAAAAAAGGGGAGTTGATGATTTGAGATAGGTCATGATTCCACTGATGGCATTGACTTTTCCACCTTCCAGTCTGAGTGAAATTTATATTAAAGTTCATTGAACAACATTATTATAGTAAACTCAGCTGGAACTCTGGCAGTTGTTTCAACAATTTCAATTATTGTTTTTCCTCGGAGTACTCAGAGTATTTCCGCTCACTGATAAATTTACGTATGGCGAATGAAGACTCAATTCACTAGTTTGTGGCAAGTTCATGCACAGCAGACGTTTGAAGGGAGCAATCACGGTTTGTTTACGCAGGAATATCTGCAGATATCTCTGTACACATTGATATTGCCCTTCGACCAATGGAACATGACGTGCGAGTCTAGTATTTACCCCGGGGGCTCTACAAGACCAACGCCGATGATACTGTATACAGTCTGTAACAATTAACATCTGCCTGTACATAACTCGAGCAGAATTACGTCGGTATAGTACGATGATTCGCTTGCGTGCCACTGAAGCGTTCATACAAGCCTCATATTACAGCTGGCTGGCAAAGAAAATTTGAATATCACCCGGTGGCACTAAGTAACACCCCTACAGAAATTTATTGAAGGCAAAATCCTATTTTTCCATTTACATACTAGGTCCATTTGTCAGCTAGAAATTTCAAACACCATCATTTTCCAACAATGCACCATCGAACTTGATAAACACGATGTAAGTGTCATTATTGAGTACTTTTTTTATTTTGACCGAGCTCGAGAGGTATTTTGCATATTGCCGCGATATTTCATGAAAATGGCCAATTTTATGCTCACGCCCTATGTAATGCGATAAAATTCACCGTCGACCCATGAATCGTACGTGTTTATATTACCACATGGTTGAATATCTCCGTGAGATATAGAATTTTTAATTCCCTCCCAAAGACATTTTACTGACTGAAACGTCATCCCAAATGAAATTCTAGAAAATTCTAGAAATTCTAAATGGAGAAAGAGTATTTTCGCATTGAGGGTCATATTTATACATAAGTTGAGAAAAATCTCTCTTTTCCTCAGCGACGAATTGGATCTTTCATTATTGATGATTCGAACCTCTCCCCAAGAATCTATTCCGTAGCCTCAAGTATTACTGTGGTACAACTTTTCTGAGGAACGCTATCGATCCGAAAAGTACTCCAGATATTTTCCACTTTTGGCTCTCGAGATACAGCTGACATGGATTTGCATACCAGTAGTTTACTTTGTATACAGTGATCCATCGTGAAAAATATCCAAAAACTCGAAAAACTCGGCGGCGCAAGGGGGGGAGAGAGAGAGAGAAAGGAAAGGATAAAGTATTCTTCTGGTTAGTAGTCGGCGGATGTCGGCATCGAGGAATTGCACACGAATGCGTCGCGAGTTTCCGTGGGGCTCTTCTCGCTCTTTCTCTCTGTCTTTTCCCTCAATTGGAAATCGATATCCACAACAGCATCCCGCCACCTCGGAATTATTTTTGTATCTTTTTCTCTATCATTTTTTATTTCTTTGTGCGTCTGTAATCGCTTCGTTGACACAGTACCATCGATAATGACATCGTGTGATACGTGACACAAAAAAATATTGTCAATCCCTTTGAGTGCAATCACGAAAGCATAAAATGTTACATCAGAGATGTCTGAGCGACATCAATTGATTGAAGAATCAATGGGATGTGATTTCAGTTATCACAGAGTTCGAATTGAAGAGTAGGAAATGAGAAATGAAATATCACGAGGAAGTGAACTCGTTTGAGGTGTAATTCCGTGGTTCGTTGACGTCCATCGGGATGGGGTAAGAAAAGTTTGAATGAGTGCAGCGTCGTGGTTGATAAAAAATAGTGGCAAAGCCTGAGAAAATCGCCGAGGGATATATTCGAGAAACAAGTGTTAACACACACGTGAAATACTTGTGGCGCGGAGGAAGGCGTGGCAGCGGTCGTTGACCATTTAATGCCAATGTCAATGTCAGAGTCCTCCTGACCATCGACCCAAGCTCCTTTATCTAACTGAAACTACCCCAGTGGCGCTGGCTATCAACGTCTACTGTTGGAAATAGGGTTGTTCTACCCCTGGAGCGTCGAGACGTTATCGATGTGCTTTAGGGGTAGTGGGCTTGGCTGTCGGCTGTACCGACGTTCCATGTACCGACATCGACCAATACCCCGGGCTAGCAATTTTATCGGTAACGGAATTGGGTTAGTGGAGGATATGTCTTTGATCTTACTTTTTGCTTGTCGATGAGCTGAAGAATTTCGTCGACATCGCCGACGGACACTGACTGCTGGCGCAGCATCTCCTCCTCGAGGGTCAACCAGTCGCGGATCTGCATAAAACAGCAAACATAATTATGAATATAATTTCATGGCAAAGTTACTTTGATAGAGGGACCAGGTAATTAAGAGATTAATTAAGGGTGTTGTCAAAGTTGAGGTCAACGAGGGAAGGAGGGCTGTTGAATATTTAGAGTTTGATGGTACAGTGAAGTCGATAAATCGCAACAGATAAGTTTGGCGTAGTCCCAGGAAATGAAGTCTCGATCGTCCAAGCAGACATTTACCCGTGTCTGGGTGAGAGCACTCCCTCATCCTTTCGCACCCCTTTTACATCCGTCCCTACACTATCTTCAATACCAAATACTACCCCCCAAAAGACCTCTACAAAGCCCCTTGTTCCTGTTGCACATTGTAATACCGTCTTGATTAAGATGGTATTAGTAGGGAGTGATCGTGACTCGCTAAATCCCACCATAAACATCAATCCCCAAACATCCGGAGGCCAAAATTACATACGGTAAAATGATAGCATGGATTCGCTTACTGGGGAGTTATGTTTCTTGAGAGCAAAATCGATTCAAACTTCTTTTCTTCAGCCGTTTCACGGGCATACAGACAAAATGCTGGCATTTCTATCACAATTCCCACGTGAATTGCACTCTGGAGAACTCACCTCGACAAATGCTTTGTACTTTATGGTTCTACTACTTTTTGTGTGGCTTTTTTTTTCCTTTTTCAGGTTCTATTTCACATGCATCACACGGTAAATCCTCAATACCGGCGTGTTTTTGTTTTTCAATTCTGAGAAATACTTGGCCAAAAAAAAAACACGTTGACAAAATAAAATGATTGATTTGTTATCGTACGCATTCTTGACGATTCCATCACCCCTTCATGCGCGATATATTCTCTCGGTTTCATTATTTGTCAGACTGAATTGTATAGCAATTCTATCGTAATTCGATTGAGTATTCTCCGATTGCTTCCTATTGAATTTCATAATAAAATCGTCGGAGTATTCTCTGTCAGTGCTTCCACTTCTGACTCGATAAATTTTATAAGGAAACGAAATAAAAGTTTGAAGGAGAAAGTTGAATTGAAAAGGGAAGGAGAAAAAGTCGGATAATAGGGCACAAGGCGGGGTCAGATTAAGAAGTGTAATTTGATTGAACCAACAACGATTTAAAAAATTGATGAATACCTGAAGAACTGATTTATCGAGGCCAGCGACAAGGGTTGAGGCTGATGTCGACACTGATGTCTCGTGGCTAGTGTTGGCCTGTGGGATCGAGGCTGCCGAGACGACGGGAGTGACTACTTGTTCCCGCAACTCCGTCGGGCTCGCTCCAACATTCCTCTCCGTCTCTGCAACAAAACAATTGAAAAACTTTCGTCAAAATTACGTTACCAACATTTTATCCCTCACAAAAGAGCACAAAAGTGTTCCCGAGGTTTTCCCAAACTTTCAAATATCACCACCACTTTTTTTCCATAGTTACATTTCCACTCCTCAAGTGGTCTAAAAGGGTCTCGGACATTGTCTTGAACGACGATGCCATGACAGATTAAAAAATTTATTCCAACTTCATCCCATATACAGGCTCACCGCTTTTAATTCTCATCTCTTCCCTCGAGAGGACTAAAAAAATTCAGACCGGTCGGTTTCCCGTTTAACAAGTAAATTCTTATATTTTCGTTTGCACCACTGATTTTTTTTTTCATCTCCATTTTCCACTCTAATTTTTATCCCCAGCTGGATGCATTCGTCAACGCAAACAAAACCCGTTGAGAGACATAACGAGCCAGAATTCGCTGACTGGGGCAACCAAGTGTGTGCTAGTTTTTCATAATAAAAACAGACTGAGTCAGCAAATGCGTGAAATCTTCATATTTATAATATTTTCTGGACTACAGCTCTGGGAGAGCTATGACGAAACTGTGACACAAAGGGTCTCTCAAATTAAGGAACAACTTGTGAAGAAAGGAAGAAGAATACTTTGTCTTTATCCCGGGGGAAAGTTTGCAATTATCGAAGCAACAGCTGTCGTCCGAGGGGAGAAACACGTTGGACCAGCTGGCTCCCTCTCCCTCGGGTACAACATCCAACTATGACAATTTCAAAATATTCGACAATTACGCAACTTTATATTGCTTTCTGCAGTGATTAGTTAATTTTCGCGAACTCAACACTGAGTACATATCGAGTCATTAGACAAATTCGTTGTTGAATTATTCATGGAGCCGGGGATGATGAATTTCCTGATGTGCAACTTGCGGAGTTCCAAATTTTCCGTGGAAATTTACGTGCTAATGTTATCATGGTGGAATATATACTCAAAATGTGAATACATTAGTTTGGGGTGTAATATCGCGACAGAGGGCTGTGGCGGAGTCGACTGGATCCTGGAGAAATATCTGGGTGAAGGCACGTAGGTCTTGGGGGTGATGGGGAAGCATAGAAATATCTCGGAATGTTTGGGGTGAGACGAGAATTCGGGGAGTGAGATATGTCCTGGATCAGCTGATCGTGCCCTGCGCACAATGATCATTTTAATTTTCAGCAGTGAATCCAGGAAATAATAATTATTCTGGAAAAATTTTTTTCTCTGCGATTACCTCCAAAGAATAAATGAAAAAGTGAAAAAATGAAAAAGTAAAATCTCGTTGAGATAATTTTCGCCTCCTCTAGGCTGTAGGTTACGTGAAACTCTGTGTCTACAAGTTCTCTAAATACATAAAGTAAGACAAAGTGGAAAATAACGAGGGAGTAAAAAATGTTAGAAATGAAGTTGGAAGCAGAGGATGTGGTGTGAGGACGGGTGAAGAAGGGGGATAGAAGGAGGACCCAGGGTCCATGGTCCGCTGGGGGGATAAGTGATGTGACAGATAAAACGAATGCGAAAGGTCGAGAATCTACGTTGGACTGCGAGGGAAAAACTGAAGAATGCTGAGGCACGAGAATGATAGATTGTGCCTCAACATCCACTGACACGAGGGGCAGAAAATAATGATAGACCCTGGCAAATCGTCTCCGGGAGATTTTCCGCCTCAGATTTTCCATGAATTTTCCTCCAGGAGTATCGAAATAATATCCCAGGAGTTGAATACCTCTCCTCCGACTTTTATCTTTTTTTTCAGAGTATCTGGGTTATTCACTTGGGTTTCCTTACTCCGCATCTTGCGAATTATTTTCTAGAGCGAAGTGGACGGGGATTTAAATGGAACATGGAAGTCAATCCCTTTTGAAGTGAAGACAGGCAAGCGGAGAGTAACTTGAAAGAGTTGAAAGCAGTAAGAAATAATTAAAACGGCAATAATTGAAAAATGCAGGAATCAAGTTGTTAGTGAGAGCTCCTCGCAAAATCATCATTGTGTTTTTTATCATCTCTTGACTGTTTGCTTTATTTTTTTTTAACAGACAAAACGAATCGATGTTGATTTGTGCATGTACTCTCTATATTTCTATATCTTAGATGCGGTGTAAGACGGTTCAGTGACTTTAACAACAGCAGTTCGGAAAATTTACGAGCGGTTGAGAAGCGGTTTAATAAGAGTCTAAGTAATTCAGGCGGAGTTAGTGGCGTGTTAAAACCCCACTGCTTACCCCCATATCCACCCCTAGCGCGAAGGTCTCCAAATTTTCGGGAAAATATATATTCCTAAGAGGATACGTCACATTATAGAATTTATTTATTTATTAATTATTTTTTCCATTCACCAAAGTTCGCGATTCTTGAATTCACCATTTAATTTATCTCAAGAGGAAATAAATGTAGAAAAGTAATTTCCTCCAATACTTTTATTCCACATGAATAGGATCGGTTCCGCGAAGAATAAGAGGTCATGTTTATCAGCTCTGTGACGGTGGCTTTGACTCGAATGATTTGTGGTAGCCCGTAGATAAAAGATGAATGATTCGAAAGGATGTGAAAGAAATAGAACCGATGAAAAAACCGACCAAGTATAGACGATGTAAAAATGACATTGACAACCGAACGTGAGTGTCATGCAAGAGCAATTCACAAAATCCAGAAACCCATTTAAATATTATCCAACAAGTAAAAGTTGAGAGAATAATCCAAACGATAATGTTCAGTGTGGACGTCGAAGAACTCTCGCCAATGTCGCGTGACTTTTAAACTCCTAGTAAGAGAGATCGTTAAAACTAAAGCCAAAAATTTCAGCTGAATAAGCTCGCTCTATCCGAGGCCGCATTATATTTTTCTTTTTTTTCCTGTGCCATCGGAAATTTTCATAGCGGAAAAATGCATTGAGATCCCAACGAGGCAGAGCAAACTTCGTTTTCATAAAGGACACGGCAATTATTAATGGAGTGATTATATCTGGGATTTAATTAGTTACGCGGGAGATATATGATTACCAGCGGACGAGGAGAGCTTCATCCTTTGGGTGAAACTCATCAAACCATGGGGATCGATAGAATCTAATCCATGGAGAATTATTGTATTGAAATTGATGGGTGTGAAATTGGATATGAGGCGCTGAGAACAGCCAACATGAACGGGAAAAGTGAATTTTTCACTCATTTCTCTGAGTTAATGGGATTTAAAAAAATATTTTAATTCCATTGCTGGAAACTGAAATTAGTAGATTGCCCGAAGACATTCTCCCAGTAACAGGATTATACGATAGAGCTAATAATAATAATAAGACACATCCCCTCATCACCTTCAAATAATAACATTCAAGCAGTGGAAATGTCTGCAACACCATTCTGAAACCAAAATAGACATTCCCCTGGAAATACGTTTCTCGTATGACGTCACATGCATAATTCAACGGTAGTACGTAGTGGCTGGCGATGGCTGTCTCACTAATGCGGAGTACACCCAGGTAAATGTACATTTCACCTTCCAGTACAGCCCTACCCATTCATTTTCTCCCGTAATTCCTTCCATTCACGTGTTAAAAATACCACCGATGAAATTACGTATTTTACGTGCACTCAGGATAAAAATTGAATTTTCCCCTTTTCATCGGGCAATTTGTCCCCCAAGAATTATTAAGTATCGCAGATTAATTTAGTGGATATAATTAAATCGATTGTGCTATGAAAAACACCTGTAATAGGTTCATGAAAAAGGCAGGGACACTGGAGACATTCTATTAGCCTCAAAACGAGCATCACCGATGAGAGGAGAAATAAAAGGAGATCGAGGCATCCAATTTTCTCGTCTCACTGTAATGATCTCCAATAAGATCGTAAACGCCGGTTTCCAGCAGTGGCACCTTGTCTGTACCATTGGAACAATGGCCCCAGACTTCGTTATAAAAGCTAGGGTAAAACGACCCCTCCGCCCTATCCCTTTTCCATAAATGATTGGATCAAAGGGTAATACGATTTCTACGGTGTTGGTGGCTCAGGTGAAAAGATAAACCCGGATAAAGTGATATCTGATACTAAAAAATAATTATCGGGAGGAGACCGCAAGGATCAAACAGTTGAGGAAAGTCATCACGCTTTAGGTGCCTGGGGAAATTTCCTAATTTGTCAGATTTACCCAGATTTTTCAGATAAATACTAGAACGACTGATGATCACATTTTTCAAATAAATTTTTGACACAGCAGGAGGTGTAGGACAATAGTGACAAAAAAAATAGGTTTCATTTTTTAATTTCTAAGTGGATTTTTCTCGATTGACTATAAATGAAATTTTGAATTAAAAAAAAAAAGTTATGAGGCAATTATCCATTGACATTAAGCCCCTAACAGCCCGACTAGTGACCCCGTTTTTCTACTCTGACGTAAACCCCCAGTTCTAGCTCGTTTTATCTCATATACAATACCACCTGAGTAAAACAATAAACCGTGCATCCAGAGTTTCTCATTCATTGAGAAACAATATGATGACGCAAATAAAACCATTTCGCGAGAATCACCGAGCTTTTGTAACTTCTCGCTTTGTTCTCCGCCCAATACAATTTTACTGAAATAGAGGCGGGGGGAATGACGGGATACGGCTCGTCGACGAGATAACAATCGAGTGAATTGACTATCTTCAGGGTGACAAAGATTCTATGTCTCCGACAGGAGAAAAGCCCTTGTGTCTTGTCTTATCAATCTCGACTGTCTGTAATTGATCGTTTGGAAATGCTACTCCTTTTTATAGATGATTTGTGCGGAACACAATTAATCTAAACGAATTCCAAATTCAAATTTTTAATATAAATTTGCTCTATCAGATTATTCACCGTGAATTTTAAAATCCCCGTATTTTTCCCCTCAAACTGAAATTCGAATCGAACAGCGTGGAAATGGGAAAATGAAGTTGGACGTTGAAAACGTTTGTACGATCGAATTACCGTAGAAAGTTCTCGACTGTGAATGGATTTTCCATGAAAGTTGGAGGGATTTTATTTCGAAAAAATAATCGTCAATCCGTGAAGGGCTCTATTAAAAATCAAGTCAATATTCAATTGCCACCAACTTTCGCTCCCATTATTCCCCAAACATCACAATCAATGCCAGATAAACGCCCCATCCGGCGGTAAAAAAAACCCAGAGACTGGAGAAGAGAAGGTAATTTGCATGTTTAAAGCCGAGGGTGTTGTTATCGCAAGGAGGCAGGTACAACAGCAACAAACCGGCCACTATCGGTGCCCCGAAGTAGCTCATAAAAATGTGATCATCGTAACGGGAACTGTCTCAGCCAGAACAGAGGACCTCTCGGTCGTAAATGTCTCAGGGGAAGAGAGAAGAAAAACGAAAAAAAAAGGATAAAAAATGAGAATGTCGAAGATGAAGTTCCGGTCGTTTCCCTGTCTCTCCCTTTTTCCTCTTGTTTTCCGGCTGATAGGACGTAGTGGCATATGTGCTCATGGTCTGGGCATCACCGGAGAACACAACGGAGGCAATTCCGTATGCAGAGACGGATATGATGCTAACGTTGGTGCTTTCTGGGATGGGGTGAAGAATGGGGCAACGGGACATGGATTCTGAGCACCATGAAACCTGTGTATCGCGAGCAAATATTGATTCTGAAGACGTACCTGTTTGCTCGGTCTAGTGAAGGGTCACTCTAACGCGTTCATATCCCCACTGAATTCATATTCCCACTCCTTGCCACCACCCTCTATCCTCTACCCCCTCCTACATCTTTTGTTCTAGAACTGATGGGGAAAAGGGGGAAAAGCTCGTGAAGTCTCGAGTCACGATTCTGCTTCACGAGCTCAGCACGCGCTCACATGGCGGAACTACCGTTGCTTTTCTGAGCTAAACTCCCGACGGACCACAATTCATATTTCAGTGAGTGGTCGCATTGCCCGAAGGATTGCTGGATAATTCATTCAAAAGGCTTTTCTCCATTTTTCTACTCTCTTAACTTGAAATCTTCGACTCCAACCCCAGGCACATATCGCGCTAATTTTTGATAAGGAATTTTCAGGCTATCATACACCGAGTAATGAAAATATTATGCTATTGCTCCATTAAGTCGTTGCAAAGGTGAGAATTTACCGACTTTTTGGACGTTAAATATGCAAAGGATTAACAGAACTCGGAAATTTTCTAGTACTCATAATCTGTGAGGCGCGTGGAGTTGAATAGCCCGGGTAAAAAAAAAATGTAATCGAAATATTTTTTCCAAATTTTCAAAAAATTTTTTCTGGAAAACTTTTCAGGAATTTTTTTTTTTTGAAACCAAAAAAAATCGGGACACATAACAATTGTATTTTTGGGAGATGTTTTGATAACTTTCAAAAATTTGTTTCTGAAATTTTTTTTTATATATTTTTGGGAATAAAAATTTTTGGAAAATTCGGAAAAAATATTCCGATTACCATTTTTTTTACCCGGGAGGTGTTACTAATTTTTTTCAGAAGCCTCGATGTAATGAAACTTTTTGAAAAAAAGAGGAAATTAGATCAAAAGACTCGAGCTCAACAACTTCTCATCAAGGAAAACCCTCATCTCCTTGAAATATTAACGAGAATATTTTTTAGTTACGAGGCAGTTACTATCTTTCTCTGGTATACCAATTTGTCATGTACGGAGAAAATGGTGAAAGGGTGAGACAGAGAGAAGGCGTTAACGAACCGAGATTCTAGGGAGACAGGGCATTCACTTCGAGGAAACTTCAGTGGAACGGAATCCAAAGGAATTGGTTAATTCATTTAGTAGTGAAAATTTGCATAGTTTGGAAATTTTAACGCAAGCTCTGTTGACATTGCTGTTAATTTATCCACAAATTCAACCAAAAAGTTCTACACAATTAAAGTTTCGGGAATAATTGTAGAGAGGCAGTGATTGTTCGCTGAACTGTCCGGAAAAAAATTCATCTCAAATCGGAAAAGATCCTCGGAGTAATGATATTTCAGTGTATCGTTGAATGAAGCGCAATGAATGGAAATGGCTATTGAAAAGTTTTGATGGTTTTGCATGAGCCATGCAGTCCCACAACGGAATGTCAGTGCACCAGGGTACTTGATGCAAGTGAGACTGACAAAGGGAAGTAGCATCCCAATGGGGACGGGCCATAACAACGATTCATCAAGTAAAAAGCATACCTATCTGACCCACATGCGAGAGAAGAGAAAAAGTGGCTGTTCAGTTGTCGCGTGTCGTATAATATGAGGAGAGACAAGTATGAAGAAATGATTGCTTGAAATTCCTCTCGCACATTGATTGATTAAATCGTGCATAATTTCCATAATTTCCAAACCAAAATATTTGAATTTGAAATGAATCCACAGATAGGTATGTATTCGGGCATCCACTCCCTCAACCGAGTAAAAAACAAACTCGAATGTTTGTGTTCTAAGAAGTGTTATAAACTTTGCCCGGACGAAAAGTTTATTTTTTGAAGGATAGAGCGATTAGCATGGCGGTATAGTGAGTTGGATGGGATGGTGTAGCTGAAGCAAAGTCATATAGATGTCTCTCTAAATCCGATATTAGCATGCCAGAGCAGCCGCCCAGTTCGTGTTCTAGCCGTAGGGCGAGAGCTCACAGTCGCTTTCCATTCTATCCCCCACTGAAAAATTTCTCTCCCCTTTGTCTCTTCCGGTACATCATAGACAGCATCCTCAAATTCATGTTTTATCCGGTAATTACCAACATAACAGCATTTCATCATAGCATTTGTCAGAAAAAGACCAATCTCGCTTATTTAATCTGCAACTGTAGTTGGAATTATAAAGTTACACAAACTTTCGAAAACTCTTGTGTTTTCCCATGAATTTGTATTCCGCTTGAATTCTGTAGGATTAATTTTGAATTTTCGAATTTCAGCCTCAGTTCCAATAGAAAATTCATATCAATAATTGCAGAAATTAATAATTCGATATTTCGCGAAAGACGAACACACTGTGGGTATTTCATATGCAAATGAAGAAGATAAACTTGGTCGGATCACAAATATTTGTCGAAGTAATCGTCATGGGGCGATAATTAGATTGGCGAATGTTTCAGTTAATTCTGATGCAAATTAATGGAGACGTAGACAACCCCAATATTCTGATTCTCTTTAGCAATAATTATTATTCAGATTTAATATACCCACGGATGGATATTTTTACCCCAGCTGTGTATTACCACTCCTTTAATCAGAATTATGCCTGAGCGCTATTTATTTCTATCCTATTCGTTCATTCTCCTGTTGTTTTTCTCATTTTTTTTCATCACTAGTGTATTTTTTGTTCTCTTTCGGTTTTTAACATTCTGTTCCCAATAGCTATCACGTCCAATTCCCCTTTTCTTTCTCACCCGGGACAGTACAGGGGGTATTTGTGAAGCTCTCGCAAATCGCAAATGGACCTCGACGAGGGCAATCGATTTGCCGGCTTTCGTCCGTATCAAATACCCGACCCTTTCCAATCACATTACAACCGTTGTAATTTTTTTTTAACAGCTTTTATTTTAACTAAATTACCGTAGATACGTCAATTCGCATTCGACTATTTTTCCAACTGTTTTGCTCTTTTCTTTTTCATTCTGAAAATAACTATACGCGAGTGAATTACCGCCAATAGATAAATTCTCATTTGACTTGAATTTTTTCAACGATTCGTCATTTTTATTTTCACTCGACGCTGAGATTTTAACATGCTCTGATCCGTGAACACACATTGATGGTATCTGACGAATTTATATGGTCCGAGACCACAAATTTATGATACTGGAAATGGAGGAGAGAGAGAGAAAAGGGGGTAGAGGGAGGATGGAGAGCCAATCCCCCAGCAAACACCACCACCAGGGACAGGAAATATTGATTCGAATTTTCCGTTTCTGGGTTCGAGCAACCTCGACGTAAAAAGGAAGTTGGAGAAAATGTAGTGGGATCGACGATGATGAGAGCAATATTGCCGATGTTATTTACTAAATGGTCGGATAATGAGGGACAGAATGAGCCAATGAGTTTGCATCGGTTATGGAATTGAGTATTATTGGATGCCAGTGAGGATGAATTCATTGGTCGGTGGTCGATTGATAATTTAACCGATGTCTATTTTTTCCCTTTCTCTTGAATTACCAGTGTACAAATTAATTGAGCATTCACAGTCGACCGAATTTGTTTTCTCTTTTCCACGTATCATTATTCCATCGAGAGAGACCAGGCTTGAAATTTTTTGTAATATAAATATGGGACATATGAGCATGGACAATTGGTCATTTCAAAGTGGGTAAACTTGAGGATCAAGAAAATCATACGGGAAATTCTTGAAACGAGAAATATCACCGGGTACTCTCTGGGTTCTATCGATCGAACAGCCACAACACGCGCTTTCCAAAGAGTCCATTCTCCGCACATGTTAGCGCCTTGAATGAACCGGAAGTGAGTGTTATTTTTTCTTGGCCGAGCAAGAAAATTCTATTGTTCCAATGGAATAAATCAGATAGGAAATAAAAGCAGCCTGCTGGAACCGCATATATGGCCGATACTTTTATTTCTGCGGTGAAAAGATAAAAAAATATAAACCGACAAAAGCGGAAACAAAAACAGCGATAAATATTCATCGGATACTATGGTATGAAAACAAATGAATGCAGGTGAACGAGAGTTTCAGAAAGATAAATATGACGGCCGTCATTTAGTTTCATTTAACAAGGGTGAGCTTTTCATCGATCGATTTCTAGTCTTTTTTTGCGTGTGCACACGGCGAGATGCGCCCAGAATCTGTTGGTGCGACCATGTGCGATAAAATAAAAGAACCCTCCTTGCGACATGGAGATAGCAAACCCACTGGATTGGCTTACTCGCTCTTCCGGTGGATACTTCTGGATAATATGGCCACGTGCACTGTAATGTTCAATTTTTAGACATCTCTACGCTCACCAGCTCTGATATGATTAAAGTACTTCCGCCTTAATGTCTCCTACTTCATTAAACGTTGAGTTTCAATTAAAAATTCGTTATAAATTCTCAGGCTCCGAGTGAAATTCAATTACCCTAGTAAAACTGTAAAATAACTTTTACCAACGAAAATAAGCCTGATGAAGACCCAATGGAATTACCGCCAATTTTGAAATGAATTTTTTTGAATTTTTTTTGGAGACTTTTTGAATTGTAAAATTCTTAGCAGAAATTTTTCCAGTAGTTCTTATTTATTTCTATGTTACAACGAGAAGTTCGCAAAAGAAATGACGGCCGTTTTATTCCATCAATCCGGTTTTCAATGAATATTGGAGAAAAAAGGGTGAAAGAAAAAAGATTCCTGCGGAGTATAGAAGCCAAATGCTCGGCTGGCTTATGCAAAGCACCGAATCATGGCTAAACGGATTTCCAAGCACTAGTACGAGGCGGTGGGACAGTAAATTCACGCTTTTGGTGTTTGTGAACTACCACCAAACAAATTCTCACGGAGGAATCGGAATAATCGCGAGGTGTAATTAATGTGGAGAGGCGATGGGGTGGAGTGTTAAGTGTCGGTTCATTGGCATGTACAATAAACGAATTATAGCGTCCACGATGTTGACATTTATTTCCAGTAATCCTCGGCGCATATTAGTATTCAAATTAGTCAATTCGAACCGTCCATTCACGCCCATCACCCCCCAACCCAATTCCATTATCCAAGAGTCGCGATTATTTTCGATTTAATTACCGAAAATTTGAACTACCCGCAACTGATGTCACGTCTCCATAAACCCTTCATCTCACCCACAAAGTGAAGAAAAATATTGGCCAGATGAATTTCCGAGTTATGCGGATGTGAATTATTCATGAGGCCGTAACAAGAAACAAAATGGAAATACATAAATCAGGGAAAAGCTGAAGGTCGACGAGACAAGCTCGGAGGATTGTCCAAGTGCACGTGAGCTCCTGACCGAACTCCAAATCTCCTACATTCCCTGTGCTATAATAACACGAGTCAAATTTTCTTTCAAAAGTCAGAAATTCCCACAACATTAATTTCCTCTTGTTTAACTATTGATATTCCCGAACTATTCAGCCAGTCCATATTGACACAATTTCAATTTAATTCAATGAAAAATACACGAACTATTCACTCCCCCATTTTTTCAAGGACCTCAAATAAAAGGAGAACGTCACTTACACAAAATACTTCATCTCGGAGTCATGTATCCCGCATTTTTGAGTAATAAACCACAAATAAACATTGGTCCACAGACACCTGAACTAAGGCCACCAAGATTCACTGGGGATTGTTAAGAAATTTTCGTTAAAAAAGTTCTGTTAAAGGGTGAAAAAAAAAAAACGTGGGGTAATTGGCGTGGAAGCCACGTTTTGGGTGTTTACAACGGCCCCGGAAATATACGATCTGAATGGATATGTTTTCTCGTGGCAAATGTACCCCGTGCTTGTCTGGGGCAGACTGCGTCACATCCCCTCGTCGTCATCCCTCGCGGCAACCCGGCCACACAGTTTAGACCAGGATATCAGTGGCGCAGGCGCCCTCACCACGCGCCTTCTCGCTCCAGATAATACCTGTCCCCCTAAACTACACACTTTCCAAAATTCCCCATCATCTCCCGGTGTTTCTCAGACAATCCAACATCATTTCATTTCCTCCCCCGAGTTTGCCACGCTTCCGCCAGCAGATCCATCATCATCAGGACTATTCTCACTCAATCTTCTAATCATTACCGCTGATGGAGATTAATTTGAAATTTTTTTTATCAGTCCAGTGGTATCCAGAGAAGAATGATTTTCAATGATTTTTAAAACGAGGAAAGAGAGATTGTGCAAAGTTCCTGGGGAATGATATGTTCCGCCACTTTTGCCATCCCCTTGGGGTCTCCACCCACTTCACCCTTGCACATTCTAGCCCTCCATACTCATGTTCACCCTCACTCAACGGTCAATGTCACCGGCATTCCCTTCTGGCAATGGAAGCCACCAAGTAACACCGCAGACTGACTTCCCGTCAAAGTGCAAACTGCCATTTACAACTATGTTAGTAATGCCGTTTGTGACGATTTACAAAGTATCAAACGTCGTCTCCAACGCAAACTCATTTTCAGTTGAATCAAAGATGGCTTTTGGGGAGTTGTGAAAAACTTGGTGAGAGGCTTTTGCCGTTTCAACTTTACCGTACGCAGATGAAAGGTCTTGATAAACAACTGAAAAATCGAGGATAACATGTGCGCTGGGGAGATGTACAGAAATTTTCTATTCTCTTTGATGTGATAAAAAGTTTTTTGAGGCATTGGTTCACCAGAGGCTCGTCAGACAATTTGAGTTTGCAAAGAAGACATGAGTTGTTTATTTTTCATTTTGCTCTCTGAGAGGCATATTTTTAAATAAACAATTCCATTAATTTCAATCCGAATCGTCAATGTCATTTTATTCTCAACTCTTAATTGAGTACATCGATGACGTAATGCATTTTCAATTCGAACGAAATGAATGCAATGAGTCCCAATTCAATCGAGTTCTCCCGGGAAATTCATATTCATTCACATTCATTTCACATTAAAATTAATGTCCAATTCGCCATGAATAATCGGAGATGATAAACGGACAATGTTCGGCCAATGAGTCTGCATAGGGATATCTCCCTGGGGGTTAATAGGATATCGTTCATTTCCGGTAGGCAAGAGGCCCTCGATTACGTTCTAGTGAATCTAACTTTGAGTAATTAATTCTCCTTGCCGTCAATTATGCTCGTTCGCCCACCGGTTTTGGCGCAACAACTTTTGCGCCTTGGTATTATTAAAGGGGGTATAATGGCGGGTAATGAGCCATTAGCGTTGTACCACGACTCTGATTATTCTTCATACAGCCAAAGTTTGCGAAAAACTTGAGGTGTCCCAAAAGGCGTGCGAAATATCGAGACGATTTAATATTTTTAATGTTGAAAATATTCATCCCTGAATTGATATTCAATTTTTTTTACGAGATTTCATGAAGAAAAAAATTATTCTCTTTGCTATAATTCCTCGGCAAATTTTTCTGTTTTTCATGAGCTCTAATTACTACGGTCGATCCACTTTAAATCCACTGCACAATGCCTTCTGACCGACTTATAATTACAATGGCGTAATTTCTCTTGCCCATTGACTTCTTTTATTGTATTTTCGCCGAGTACTGCGGTAAATGGGGTCGAGTTGGTGGAATACGGCCAGATAGTCTCGATTCACAATATATCTCCCGAGAAGAACAGAGATTTCAATTCATCCCTGCTTTATATTTTTCCGTAGCGTTTTTCATAAAATTCCCGATATCAAACTCAATAGCTAAACAATTTGATCATTCCATTAGTGTGAAATTTTTTCAATTATTCTGGGGTGCAGAGTAATTTAACGATTTATCACTCTGCAATATTCAATAACTCGGAGAATACCCAGAGCTCCATTAAACGGTGAGAATAACATAGCAAGGAGACCGGTTGAACTTGGGTATTTTCCGATAAATATCCCTTGCCACGTGAATTGAGAACGGATTTAGCTGGAAAGGCCGGGGGAAAACTTGAGCAAACCATTTCGATATTTTTTCTTTCATTTTCAGGATTTTTTCCCTTTCGTTGCTCCTCACTATATGAAAACTTCACGAGTCTTTGCCGAGAGCAAAAATATTGAGACTGTGAAAATTACTCTCCACATTTTTTTATCGATTTGGAATAACCGCTCTCAGAAACCAAGTGGGCAGTAAGCCATCCACTGCTATCCGTTTTAATCTAATAATAAAAATTTATACGAAGATTTCCTTGAATTTGGAATTTCAATCCTCTCAACATAAAAAGGAAAAATCGATCTGGAAATAATTTTAATGTCGAAAGAATGCACGCGCGGTCGTTCTTGTACAGAAAATCTCAAAATTTTAATTAATATTATATAAGTTGAAATGAATTAGGGACAATGTTCTCATTAACTTGTACGTTCTGAACTTTTCCTGGGAACTATATTCAGTAATACTGAAAATAGAACGGGAATTATTCAATTTCATAGAAAGGAAAATGTGTCACGATTACACGAGTAGAATACAGGATTTCGGGGTGTATTCGGGGGCTTTATCTCTCATCCCAGTCTCTCGTAGACTAAACTAAATTCGTTGTAGCCTCTAAAGAGCTCCCCCGAGTAACCAAACATACGTCGATATTAGCCTGCGATTCCCTCCACATTTCTAACCCTCAGAAACCGATCGCGATTCCTAAATTTACGATTAATTAAATTTTCCATATGGCGTACCGGTCCGACAGAAACGCGGGTTATCTAGGGTATTATTCCAAACGACATTTTTCCTGTCAACAGATGACTAATGTAACTCGACCAAATTGTCTGTAAAATACTGAAAACTCTTGGGCTGAGTGGAAAAGTTATGGATACCCGGCTGTTCCAGTTATAGTAGAAAATAACGAGCGTTTGAGAACAATAGCCCACAAATTGGCAAATGGGGGAATCCCATTCTCCGTTGTGGTCAAGTCGGAAGGGGTGAGAACCAGAGAAGAGTGAATGAGCGTTTTCCAGCCATGACGACAAATTTCCAATAAAAAATAAATTTCCATCTATCAATCAATCTGATGCACGAATTTTTGCCAAAAACCAATTGATCGATATTTGACGAGTTGAACCACAATTTTTTTTTCCACTGAGCCTGCCAAATTTTCATCTTCTAAATAATAAAAATTCCCCAATCAATCACACGAGTCTAAACAAAACACTTTTGATATTCAACTGTTGAATGAAAAATTCCTGTCAAATAGCGATTGAAAAAATCTGTTAAAAAATCCCAATATTGAAGTTCACGTGTAAAAAGTATTTGCTCGGAAGAATGAAAGCGCCCTCGGTATAGAAAAATATATATATCCGAGAGATATGGAGAGGAATATACTGGCGTGACTGTTTCAATGGGGGTAGGTGAGTTAAACCTCGGGGAACCAGAGCGAACAGCACCACTGTATAATGGTAGGCAGAGGGAAGAGGGTGTCTTAACCCCCTCGCCAGCTTTTCATCATAGCGGCCTCATTTCAAAGCCCATCCTTACCCCCCCCCCAGTCTACCGACTCATTGTCCAATGCTTCTCCTTTTTTTCCGCGATCGCGATACCATTTCCAACTAAACGCAGTCATAACTCCACCCTCACCCCCTCTCACCCTCCAACAATTTTACAGCACATTGATAATAAAAAAAAAAATCCCACCATTTGGCATCAGTTAAAGTTTGAACCAAATTAGATTATAAGAGAATATTTACTCCACTACATATTTACCGTAACATCCCCGAGAAAAGCGTAAAATGCTAATTAAAAAACCGTGATGTGTTGAATTTTTTCACTGCACAGCCAAGTATTCAGTGATTCCTTTTGATTAACATTGCCCGAGGAATTTTCTGGATTTTAATACTTTAATAATTAAAACTACACATCCAATGTTAATCCAATTAATACTGGCATTTTCCGGTTTTATGTTTGCCGAGATTTTCCCTGATCCATTAAATTTTTTAGGGTGCAAATGTAAAAATGGAACTGGAAAATGAGGGAATTCTTTCATCAAGCCACGACATTGTTCTATGGCTCTACTTGATATACGGCATTTTATACCTCACTGCATTTGTTTTTGACTATTTTTTATGGAAGAATAAGTATAATGCTCAATAAATAAACTTGAATAAACACTGACTTTTCAATGACAAACACTTGATAATACCTCCGGACAGTTTTATGAGGACAATGCAGTCACAGGGGGGCGAAAAGTTGAGGTAGGTTACAACTTTGGCTCGCTTGGTAAACCCAGTGGGTAGTCGTTAAAACTTGGAATATGAGAAAATGCCTGAGTGAATAGACGGGAAGACCACCAACTCGGAGACTCAACTTGAATTCTTTTTTTTTTCGTTAAAAAAAGAAACGCGGAGGGAGAATTCTCAAAGGGTAGGAAAATGAAACAGTGAAACAGGGGAAGTATTCGTGTGCGAAATGATGCGAGTCTTTCATCAGTCTCCATAAAACGTAATAACAAGAGGATGACACTGGCAACGGAGAATAAACGAGAACCGAGTATAAAACACGGGGGAGCTGAGAAATAATTTGTTTTTCAATTCCAATGAAAATATTTTTGTCGTTAAAATTGAAGTCGCCGATTTTTCGCTATGATGAGAGGGATTCAAATGGATTGATTTTGAGAATAAAATGAGGATTATTTTCACAAGTACTTTTGGACTAACTAGAGTAGGTGGTATCCACCCTTCACGATGAAGCTACTCCGTCGTTCCACACTCAACAAGAGGGCGAAAAAGGGTGGGTTTTGTAGGACCCTTGCGGCTCTCCATCACCTAGTCCGATCGTTGCTAGCGTCCAACGTCTGTCATCCCCCCGAATTCTCTCTCTTCACTTGCAGTCCCTCTTTTTATTTATTTTTTTGGTACGTGTCTCCCGCCCAACTGCAATTCCTTGCAGCGAACGTACGCCATTATCCCTGACTCAATGTCTAGTGTTACTCAGAGCTACACCTCTCACTGCACACACTTGGAGCGTCAAAATCGATTCACCAATGGATGAGAGTGAGTGAGTCGATGCATTTGCCTCAGCATTTAATTGTAAAAATGATGAGGGAGAACACTTTCAACACGCAGATACTATTATTCTCTCAATTCACTTGTAACTGATCAAAGAATGGAGACGCTCATTCTCCACTGATTACTCTGGCCTTTTTGCTCCAATAACCCTCTCATTTTTCTCCCCCTGGTAAATCAATATTCAATTTCATAGCTAATTTACGAGGGTAAAGAAAACGAATGAGGGGGAAATTGTGAAATGAAATGAGGAGAGTTCGATGACAGAGTTAATGGGAAGTGGATGCTGCGATATAATGGAATGGTCAGCTGCAGAGAGCACTGTGTCATCACCATGCCCAGCATAAAAAACCCCTGGTTCACACTCACTTGAGTGAACTCAAGTCCTCGAAAAACCAACGAGCGCAGCAGAACTCAAAAATTCTGTACTCAGCATATTACTCGGGGGATAAATCGCGGGATCCATTTGCGTGGCAAACAATTGTGATCATTTGTTGCGGCATTTTGGCTTATTAATGGAATCCTTGGAGCCTGAATTTTACTGGGGAGGATTCATATTACATCACTTGAAGCAAGTTGGGGACTTGAAGCTTCACAATGCTGCTAGCGTTAATCCTCTTTTCTACTCGGCTGGTTTGCATCCCCCGGTGCAAAACCCACATCCTCCCTGGTGGAGTTTAGAGTTGGGGCAGTATACAGGAACTAGTTTACATTATGGAGGAAATTTCGCCAGTATTTTTTATGGCTAAATGTAGAGCAAGGGGCCGTAAAACTTTGAAGGATTATTTTTTTTATTCATCCTTGGTTTCACGATGAATTTCGAACGATTTAATGGGGGAGAAGCTTCACCAACTCGATGAGATAGAGGAATGATGAGTTAAGAGAGTGAAGAAAGCAGTCAAATCTGAATAAAACAGTCAGGCATAAGTGCTTCTGATAATTCAACGATTTAATTCGAGAAAATCACGAGTGGAAGTACAAGAACTACTTTACATCACGGAGGAAATTTCGTGAAGATTTTTTTACGGGCGAATGTAAAGCAAGAGGCTGTAAAAGTTTGAGAGGCCATTTTTTTCCTCCCCCTTGACGATGAATTTCAACCTTTCCCTTCAATACTTTCCGAAGTCGATCGAGTAAGCGGATAATTACATGAAATCCTAATGAAAAATAATTGGATCGAGAGACTTGATTTAAAACATTTATAATTCCACACCTTTGCTGATACTATTCGAGCGATTATGCTGTCGAGGTCACGGAGAAGTAATGAAGCCAGAAATTCGCCTTAGAGGAAGTTTGAGTGTAATCAAAGTACGAGGAATTTCCTTAACAGTGCAACAATCGAAGCCTCAAGGTTGCGGTTTCCCTGTGATCATCCCCCGACCAGAATATTTCGAGATAATCATTATAGTGCTTCCCCATTACAGTGGAAATGATTTTTTTCACTTATCAATTGATCATTATTTCTGCACTGATTTGTTTTGTTAAAGTTTTCCAATCAAATACACCGATTTGTTCTAGACTTTCTACTCCGACGCTTTCAAATAGGCATGATACCCCCTGACCAGATTGAATTTTATAAAAACATTGGGTGAACCCTGGGGTTCTATTTTTCTTTCCGAGTTTCTTTTTTCCATCGGATCTTTCTCCACTTATTCCCCGGTCGACAAACACTTGTTGAAGGAGGATTGAGACAGTGCCCCAGGGATTTTCAATAAAAGAGTACTGGTGACTCTTTTTTCGCGCTACCTTTCCCCCTTTGTATTCGAGAAGAAAAAATATTTTTCACTCCTCCAGGAATTGCTGCGTTCGATCGCAGAAATGTTATCAAACGCAAATGATTTTTTATGTGGTCATTTTTCATTGTGGGATAGCAGAGGATTTTATTTCCTCGTAGAAGAAAAAGCCGGAAATAAACTGAAATAATATTGATCATTCGACTCACCCCTGGCTCTCACTGGGGTCAGACTCGGGCCTTCACTCTCCGCGACCTCGCCACGATTTTTCACATGATGCCAGTCCTCACGTAATTTCTTCAGCTTCTCCTGCAACAGAATTTATAACGAATTTAAATTAATATCTGTCAATTGCCAAATTGATTTATCCCCTTCTCTTCAAATTTACCTGAAGTTCTACAGAGACTGGTTGCTTAGCAGCTTCACACTCTTTCTCTAAATTTGTGTAATTCTCAAGCACCTCCTTTACTTCCGTCTCTCGATCCTTCACTTCCACCTGATAAAATTAATTAAATCTTGTGATAAAAAGGAATCTATAGAATGACCCATTAAGCTCTAGTCTCGATCTGAAATTTGCAAACTCACCATAATGCCGTCAAGAACTTGCTCCCTTTCAGTCCCAGGCAGCTCTCGTGAAATATTAATCCTAGTGCTTGTCTCCATAACCCAACCCATGACACTATCCAAGCTATTAATATACTTTTTGATCGAAATCAATTTATTCTGCACATAATCTCGGTGGCAGGATAGATTGCTCTGACCCGTTGCAATTTCCCTCAGAAGCCCGAGCAACTGCTCATCATCCGAATTATGCGAATGACTCTTCAGGCTCTCTAGCTCGTTTTTCTGAGCGCCAAGTTCCTCCTCCCTTGCCTGCACAGTGAAACATATTTTTCAAAGACGATACACCCTTAATAAAACAAAAACGACTGCCATAAAAAAAAACTCGAGAGTACGAATAAAACCGGCAGTTTTCAGACCATCATAAATTTTCTCCGAAGAAAAACACCAATACCATAAATCTCGTAAACATAAATACTAATAAAAAACCTAATCAGCTGTATCAAAGATACGGTGGATTTCTTATTTATTCAGCAAAATTGAGTTTTTTGATTATTGACTCGAATGATTTTCCCAGCTCTGCAGGAGTGAAGGGCAATAGCTTCGTGCTACCCCGAGGACTACAATTTATTCAATAGGAATTCACAACGCTGTTCGTCAACAACCGGATATATAGAAAAAAATAAAAGCGACAGCTATTCACGTCTTGGCGCAGTTAACTTGAGGAAGCGGAAATATATTTTTGGCGCCACACACCGTAATCGAATGTACTATATATTCAACAATAGTAACTCACCTTTATCATGGATAACCTGATGGACAGGGACGTGTCATCCGAAGGATTTGCACTGGAGTCCAAGAGCGCACTGACACGTCCAATACTATTCTTGGCGGATTGTAGAATGGCCTCTTTGTTATTTACTTTTTTCTCCATGGCGGTGTACCTTTCGAGACAAACCCGGAAACGTAAAATATAAGTCACATTTTCGACGAAAGCGCTTCTTCATAAATCGAATTTCAGATTACAATTTCCCAAATAATAAAATATCCCTCACGTGTTTCATTACTACCGAAATTCACAAACCCTTGAAAATTCCATAACACATTTCGTAATGAATTTTCCGAATCGCAGGCTAGATAAACAACAGCCTCCCCACGCTCGAGTCAAAAGCAAACTGAAATAGCACAACGTAAAGTTTCGTTTGAAGCCAGAACCCATGAATTCCCCTCAAGCATATTTCGGGAATACCATTGCTTCAGTGTTGTACTACATGATTTCTACCTACATGTAAACCCTCCAACAATAATCCTCTCACTTTTATAAATCTCGTACTGTTCGAGTTGAATTGAATTTAAATTGAACGAATAGTGAACTAGTATTTTTCAAACAAGAGCCGCTGAAATTTTTTTTAACAATGCAACGATAGAGAATAGGACTTACTTTTCTTTGAGGGCATTGAACTCAGCCAATAACTGGTGCCATCGATGTTTTGCATGATCAACAGTAGTTTGTAATTCAGTAATATCCTCAGGGGACGAACGAGACAAAATATCAGCATGCAATGTGCCAATGGAGCCAAACATTTTCTGCATCTGCTGTATCTCATGCTCCATCTCTGGGAGAACGCCTCCCGATTTTTTCGGTGATACTTTTTTCAATATCTCGGTCGACTTGTCCATGTACTCAGTGAACATCCAACAAGAGTGATCGACCTCCCTCCATTTCTGGGAGCACTTAACCCAGCGATTGTATCTCTCGGTGTAATTACGATTGACTGTCAGCCATTCCTCCCTCAATTTCTCAGCCAAACGTTTCGCTTGATCACTTGTCTCTTTTTTTATGCTTAATGCTGCACTTTCAGACAGATAACCCATCTCCTCGACGCTTGGTCTCAATATACTTAATGCATTACTCATTTTTCGTAAACACTCCTCCTGACTCAAGAAGAGTTCGTAATCTTTGCCATTCAATGGAGTTGAGTTTAATGAACGTGATATTGTGGATATAGCCTCCCTCAGTTTATTTGATCTCGTGGCGAAATCAAGAGCTGAGGCACTGCCAACCTCCTGCAATTCCATCTTTTTGTCCGCTACTTTCTCCTTGTCTTTGCTGCCACTGTACCTTTTAAATTGAGAGCTTATCTCGTGCCACCTTGTGTTTATACTGTAACGAATAGCCTCTGGGTACCCAACATTGAGTTTCTTCAACTCGTTGCACAAATTGTTCAACTTTTCTATCTCCTCTTGCTTAGCATCGAACTCCTCGGTAAAGCTCTCCAATTGCTTCTCGTAATTGTTCGCTTGTTCCAACTTTGCAGGCACCTCACGGAACCATTTTTCGAAGTCACTTATTAGTTTGTTGTATTGTTTTAGCAATTGCTCAGCTTTTTGAGCTTGAACGCGCCGGGAGTCAACTTCGGTCATCACTTGATGCCATTTGCTACGGAGTTTATCCTGGTGTTCATTTTTTATTTTTTCCGCGCGTCCCGGGTCCAGCATGTGAACTTTCATTACTAGACCGTCCCCGCGACTTATTAGAGAAGCCGCGTCCGGTGCAAGACTACTCACTTCGTTTTTCAAAACCTAGAATTTTTTCGGGCGCATTCGATATTGCTCTCTGATAAAATAGAGTAGAATAGAAACACGAACATCGTCTCGTCGAGGAAAATAGAATTTGAGACTAAAAGACATTTCCATTTCACTTACCTCAAGCCGCTCGGAGGGATCCTTCTCATTGGAGACAGCACCAACAGTCATTAGCATAACGTCTATTCTCCTCGACATGAGCTGTGCAGCTTGCTCGAACTCAATGATATCACGTTCTAATGCAATTTTTGATGAGTTGGAGCTGCGTACGTCTTTCCCATCGACATGAGACTTGAGCTCCGGTTTCTGGGGAATTCTTTCCACCCTCTCAGCCGTCGACTAAAATGAAAACCAGTTTCACCAATTTAAAAGATATTACGAGGGGAGAATCTAGCATTGATGGATTTAATCACGAAGTTAATGGAGGATTGTGATTGATTCTGGCTTTATTTTCTCCACGTGTTAAGATTACCTTATTCACGAAGTTTTCATTACCCCTCACAGAGCTAGTATCCCCATCTGAGCTACTATCACTACTGGCGTCAATCTCAGTATCATCCGAAAATATCAGAGCGTCGTCAGTCTCTTTATCACTGCCGTAAAAACTCTCGCAATCCTCCTTGGTATCATCCAAGGAAAGACCCTTTAATCTTCTCACAGCAATGGATCTCTTCCCCTTATTATCATCTCTATTAACAACGCCAATTTTCCCTGTCTTAACGTCATCCTGTTGTTTATGAAGCATGCCCCTTAACTCTACCCTTTTATTTTCAGTCCCTTCCTCGCGTATCTCCGATGGACGACCTCCTTCATCCTCATCCAATATTAAATACTCAGCAACACTCGCTTCGTCCTTCCACGAGGTACCAGTATATCTCCCACAATTATCTCCATCTTGAGACATCCGATAACCGACTGAAGACTCCGAGGAGATCTCGTCCTCATGCAAACGAAGGGTCAATTTCTTGGGACCAGCCGAAGGTTTGCTTATATTTTTCCTCTTCAAGATAGGTACTATTTCTCTTTTCATTCCATGAAACCGAGGATTCACTTGAACTCCCCCATCCTTCTCCTCAGGATCAGTGTCAACAGACTCGGGTTCGGTCTCAGTATCCTCAAGTATTTCCACCCTTTCGACCACAAGTGGTTTCTGCCCGAAATGCACATTAGCCTTTGGCAAGACAACACGCTCACCTGGGGCTGCTATACCCTTAATTATTTCAATTTCCCTCACTTCCACAACTCGGAGGGGATTCGACTGAATATCAGGTGACTCAACTGCTGTTAATGTATTGGCAGAGACCTGAGAGAATAATTTACTATTTTTTGAGAGGAAGAATTCCTCCTCATCCTCCAAATAATCAATATTTTGCGCTGTCTTTACAACATCTGGTACTTCATTCATCTCGAACCTATGCTCTATCATACTGTTAACGTCTGTGACTCTCCCTCGGACTCTCTCTATTCTCTCATAGTACCTCTGATTGTCGGATGAGTAATTATGGAAAATTGGATTAATGTACTCTAGTCCACCAGTATTTTGATCGACATTAATCGAGTATTTCTCGAATTCTCTTAATCTATCCTGTCCAGGGTCTCTCCCCCTACCAATATCGTATCTCTCGCACTTTAATGCTATGTTATCAGTCACCTTGAACATCCAACCCTGCGAAAATATGATTCTTAATGGCTTATGGTCGAGTGAATTCCTCTCGTTTATCTTCTCTCTGACATTTTTTTTAGTTAAAACGAAATAGAGAGCCAGGGGGTTAATTAGGATGATGGTGATGATGAATCGTGTGAAGCCAGGCCATAGACACCACCATGCGCTTTTCTCTGTGCAAGGAAAGCTCAACCGATCTTTTTTTTTTCACTTGTCCATCACCAATATTACATTATCCATCTACATAATCTGGATATTTACTTTTTGTACAGAATTTTTTTTGCTGATCATTCTTAATCGTCTGGTTGATAAATTATTGTGGTACTAGGGGGAGAGACTCCAGTGCAAAAAATAATGTGTCCGATTCTCAAATTTTTATATGTACAGTCGTGTTCGCCTCTTTGGGGAATACTAGCTCTGAGATTTGAGTAATTACCTCGTGAACATTAGCTTGAGTATTCGTTCAATACAACAAGAACTTAAACACGCGCACTTTTAGAAATTAATTCATTACGTTACTCCGTATATTACATGGTGTTATTTTCTTTTTAGTTGATCATGAGTAATAATGTATATTTTATCTTTCTATAATGTGCGACGTTATCATTTTTTTTTAATTGGGTTTTTAATGTTTAGAGAAGCATTGTTATAAGCAATTTAGTGATGAAAAGCGATGATTGAAATTGTATTAAAGTATTCTGATACTTGTGTATGGTATAAAATTGAGAGGAGATGAATATTTACCTGGAGCTTTCGTGTAAGCTTGTCCCATTTGTCGCAGACAGCAGCCACTTTCGGGTAAAAAGTGTAGCGTTGCAGTTGAGATACTCGGGGAGTTACCTCTGTCATGTCTGACTGGATTCCCTGGAAGAATTATTCATTTTCAATCACTGAAAACCTCTCTAACGTTTATGATTTTTTAAAAATGCCGATAAAAGATGGTATGAATTTATTACAGATAAATTACCTTGCATCTCTCAATATGCTCCTTGTCAATGTCCTCAGCAGGTACATCGCATAATTTATTGATTTTCTCTTCAATTTGTAAAAGCCAGGCATTAATTTCATCGACATTCGGCTCATCCTCACTCGATGATATTTGCCTCAGTCTCTTCTCCGTGCTCGACAGCCTCGTTATAATATCCGTTAGTCTCTCCTTGAGCTGCTCCAAATACGATGGATCACAAAGTTTCAAAAATTCATCCTGACTCCGGAACAGTTTCTCCTTAACAGCATTCAGTCTTGGCAGGACTTCTGTGAGTGTCTCAGTGACGTAGATTGCATTGACAGGAAGATCTGGCATATTTTTCTGGGTATCTAGTTCTCTATTTATGCTCTCAATGGCCATGTTTAAGTACGTCATATGTTTGTACATATCTCGGGATAACTCGAGAGCGGATTCGAGGATCGATTTTGATTCTGTTATCCTCTGACCAAGTTTGTTGTATAATTCTTTCAGAGTATCGATCCTTTTGGAGAATTTATCGGGCTCTGAGACACTATTTTCTTCCACAAGTTTTCTCCCGATTACGATTATACTCTCGATTTCACTCTTTATTTCACTCAGGGTCTGGTAGAATCTGAGACAATGCTTCAATTGACCCTCAATTGCCTCAGGATCCTCCGAGGCAAGTTCCAATAAACAAGTGGCCTCTTCAATACCCCGAAGTTCGCGCAATGCTCGTGATAATCTGGGTTCCAAATTAGAGGGTGAACGAAAACGTTGAAACTTCCTCTGAACTTCCAAGAACTTCTGTTCAATTAAGGTCATTTGTTCTCTGAGGCGGCTCGCAGCCTCATGCTTGCCAGAATTTTCATAAATTTCTATTTGCGATTTCATCTCGTGGAGAGTTGTCTCCTGTCCATCCATTTCTTCTATTAGTTTCTGGTAATCATGAGGCAAATCATCAGCTGTCAAGTCACTGTCAAGACGTGCTGTTAATACAGAGTCTACTTGAGTTAGAGAATGTTGCAGGGCTAGTATTCTCCCCTCTGACTGTTGCGCCTGTCTCACTGATCCCTCCAGCAGCTGGGCTCGCTCCCCTGCCTTTTTACTGAGATCAG
Source organism: Fopius arisanus (assembly GCF_000806365.1). Lineage (NCBI taxonomy): Eukaryota > Metazoa > Arthropoda > Insecta > Hymenoptera > Braconidae > Fopius > Fopius arisanus. Next base: position 383,232 of record NW_011887834.1, read on the forward strand.
TCCATCGATTCTCTAAACCCTCAACATCACTTTCAATGGAACTCATCATGATGTCAGTCTCACCGAGCTGTTTTCCAATCTCCTGAATTTTCACTCGTCGTGACTCCGGCCGATTTCGAATATAATTCTCTAAATCGTCAAGCTCCTCAGAAATTTCCTCAGCGTCAGCAGCTCCCTTACTCGATTTCTTCAATCTCTTTTCCAATTTATCCAGCCAGTCACTCTCCTGTGCAACTAGTGCCCTAAATTCCCCGTACTCGTGACTAGCATTTTGCAATTGTCTATATCTCTCGTAAATACGATCAGTAACATCGGTCCAGCGTGCATTCAAGAAGGTGAAACGTCTCCCGAGCTCTTGAACAGATGAGCCCTCTGAACTCAACAGCCTGTCATTTCCCATTTCGTTCAAATTTCGAAACTCCTCGACTCGTTTGTCGATTTTATCCTTAAGATTCTGATAACGTCCGCGTATCTGAAACAGCTCAATCGAGGATGTAATTTTACAACTCTGAGGGATTTCCTTCTCCAGAGCTGATAGCCACTTGGTAAAGTCCTCAATTCCATTGACAATCTCGTCATTTTTCCTCAGTGCCGCTTCGTATTTATCCCTCTCGGATTTCACTCCATCGATAACGCCATGCCATTTCTGCGAAACCACTTCAAGCCTACTGTTGAGAACACTCGAAAATTTCGGCTCTGAATTTTCAAGCAGGTGATTCGTCGTCGTTTGCAGTGCCTCAACCCGTGGCTTTGTCTTATTTATGTCCTCCGAGAGGGACTTGAGCTGCTCAAGCTTAAATTGTGTAGTTTCCACGTCCGTTATCAACTGATCCTGAGATATTTCCTTCAAATACTTGGACGACTTTTCCAGCCACTCCTCCAGACTCCGAAACTCATCATTAAATTCCCTCAACGACTCAATATCTTTAGATAATTTTTGCTGACGCTCTTCCAAAATGATAGGAATATCACTCCACTTGGTGTTCAAATCCTGCAACTCCTCCTTAAGTCTGTGGGCTTGAGGCTCCCCTCCAATTTTCGATATCAACTCCTGTCCGGTATTGTTAACATAATTGAATTTATCGTGATGCTCTGTGACAGAGTTATGGAGGCCCTGCAGTTTATTCAACTGCTCCTCCATATTTTTCTCGTTCGAGAGCACCGTGTCCTCAGATAATAAAACCCCCTCAACGTTATTTATGAATGACAGGAGGAATGCCATTGTCTCTGAATATTTCTTGGGAGGAGTTTTATCGATAGCACTGCTCAGCTCTTTCAGTCTCGTCGACAGTTTATTATGCAATTGTTCCCACTTTGAACTGAATTCTCTAGTGTCGTTCTCTATGCCACCACTGTCACTCCCTTCGCCCGTGTTTTTCGTTAAAAATTCAACCTTCTCCAGCAACTTCTTGACTCTCTCCTCGTGGGATTTCATCGACTTGATCTTTACCCTGAATGGTTCGATCTGGGTGTTCTCCTTGTTGCCCTCGAGCCACTTCGTGTATCCATCGAGCATTAAATTCAAACTTGATAATTCCGAGCGAAATTGTTTGACATCCATGAGAAAATCAATTCTCTCCTTGATCTCACCGAGTCTGTTATTCGTCCCCTGCCAGCAATTCTTGATGTCATTAATCTTCTTAATTTCGTCTCCAAACTGCTCACCAGCCTCTTTCAACTCATTCACAAGTTGTTCTCCAATATCCAGGACTTTCTCGTACTCACCCCTGTGCGCCTCAACGTCTGCCAAACTTTCTTCGTAAACAACTTTCTTCTCCTCGACGCTCAGCTCATCGAATACACCCTCGGATCTTCCTATTTCGAGGTCGACGTAATCCAGCCACTTATACAAGTTCAATAATGCTGACTCGAAATCCTGTCTCGATCGGGCACCAGCTAGGCGACGTTTTTTCGAATCACTATGTTGAGCATCCGATAATTCTTGTTGATAGGCTATACTAGTCACGGTTTCGGACATCCAGTCGTTGCTTTTCACAACTCGAGTTTCAGTCTCGGTTTGAAGTTGGAAATCAAAGCCGGAGCTCGATATCTAATGCACAAAAATTATTTTTCTGTTGACGAAAATTATTTGATGAAAAGGAAAGTGCAAGTAAAGCCGAAGAGTAGATTATCCAACGGAAATGAAAAGCATTTATTCACAAAAAAATTTCATTACAAGAAAAAAAGATGAAAGTAAAGAAAATGCAGAAATAGCTCGTAATAAATAAAACACCAGCGTTCACTCACATAAAATAAATTAATTCATAAAAATCATAAGCATAAGCCAAGCAATAAGCATCATAAATTAAAAAGCACAAGCAGAATTTAAATTCTCGAGTATCCTACCCTTTGACTCTGCACCTCCATGATCTGCCCAATAGCCTCCCACTGATCCTGAAGATTCTCAATTTTCTCCAGCAAATCAGCGCACTCAGGCGTCATCTCCTTATCCCCAATATCCTGCACGGATTTCTGTAATTCGATGAGCCTCTTCTGATTATCATCCATCTCCATCTTGAGTGTCCTTATCTTTCTGATTCTCTCGAGAAACTCTCCAATCTCAGAAGCAGGTACTGCCTCCATTTGTCTCAGAGTAATTCCCGTCTCATTCAACCAAGACAGCAGTTTCTTGTAATCATCAACGAATTCCTTCCACACAGTTGTGAATGACTCGAGCTTCTCGGCTCGTTCATTCGTCCACTGGCAGATATGATTCCACCGTTCGTCGAGAGCTGCCAGCTGGTCCTCCATCTGGGCGTAGACTGTCTCTGAGTTATCCTCATCAACAATAACGATTATATTCCTTCCAGCATCGATCACAACCTGCTCTTTCTTTACATCTTTCTGGAGATCCTGTAGTTGTTTCATTTGCTCATCGAGGGTTGCTTGGCTCACTTCTGAAGCAGCCATGTGAGAAATTCTGTCCTCAGTTTTCGTCAGCCACTGCTTCAACTCATCCAGCTGCTTCTGCTGCATGCTCAGGAGTAGCTCATGGATTTTGGATTGTCTGTCCATAGCTCTCATCCTCAACTCTTCCCATCTGGAATTCAACAAAGACATCTGCACACGGACTTCTTGTTCCTCATCCCTGTGCAGGCCTCCTTCAGCCAACAACCTGGCACCCTCTTCTAGAACTGCTCCAACCCCATCCTGGTGGCCCGACAGCTCCAGTAAAAATGACTCGTGCTCGTGGAATTGTTCTTTCAGAGTTTCCAAGGTTGGGCCCAGCTCCGAGATATGACTCAATTTGTCTTCAGCCTCTAATAACCAGGTAAGAACCTCTTCCAGAGCCACTTGATATCCCCCCAACTCCACAGATACATTGGTAGCTAGACTCATTGGTCGTGAGGCAGGAAGACCTAAATTTGCAATAGAAAGCCCACTGTTTTCCGCGACTGGAGTCGTAGGAGTTGTGGCTTGACTCAAATCACTGGCCACTGATATATCAATGTCACCGATATCATCATCTGGCTGAGAGAGTTCTTGGAAAAGGCACATGACGTACACCATGATAGACTTTTTGTCTGGAACGGCTGTATTGACATCTGCAGAGGAAATGAAAAGATTTATTAGCCCTAAAATTTCGTGGGAATTTATAATTTATCTAAACTCCACTTGTCGCGGGATATTTTAATCGTTGAAAGCAAGTGAGAATTTGTATGATTACCTTCAGGATCGAGGAGACGTTGAATATTTAAATGATCATGTGCAAGACGAAAAGCATGGTCGAGCCGAGCATTTGGATGTTTACGAGCGATATTATCGAAATCGAAGAGCTGTGGTTGCCATTTGTGCAGAAGTGCGCAGAATGCAAGACCATCCGTCCATGATGTCGTAAAATTTTTTATGTCAACCCCCGGATAGTTCTATAACAATTAAAATGAGAAATATATGACAATCTCGTTTGGTCATTGTGGTTTTATTATCTCACAGGGCTTTTGGTTTACCTTGGTATTCAAACGACACCAGGCGAGGAGAGTTTTTTCCAAATTCGTTTGCTGAAGTCCCGCCATTAAATCTTTCAAGTGATAGTGTACCTGTACATGTTACGAGTTGATTAAATATTGGATGTATCAGTTTGGTGCTGTGAAAAACTTGTTATTCGATACCTCTTATACTTGATTTTACGCAATGCATGGGGAATACTGGATTTGAGACACGCGAACCACCTTCTCTCAACCTTAACCAAGCCAAAGATCGGATTAAGATCATTTACGGCATTGGCATACTTTGGTACACCTCAAATACCAAAATCCTTCATTCATACTGTTAATAAATTTATTTATCGCTAGATAAGGCACAAATATCCCTCTAAAATAGCATTGCATGAATTGCACAACTATATGACTTTTTTTTATTACAAACAGAAAAGATTATTATTGATAAAAAAGTCGAGAGAAAACTTCATTATGTCTTCTTTCCGTTTGATAATTCCTTCTCTCCAAAGATTTTTGATAAACCTCGACGTCAGAGGAGATTTGCAAAGGAATTTATTCTCCTCGGATATCGTCGAGGATGCATTCAACAAGAGTCGGGGAATTTTCCGGGCCTTAATGGGATTTTTATTGCTTGTACAGGTTTCTTCAGTGTTAGGAGCTAATTCATTCGATAATTTTTCAGTGAGTCCGTGTCTCTACCAAAGGAAATGCAGGGAATGGATTGACGGGACATTTTTCAGGTGAAAAATATAATTACCTGCCAGTGGAGGATTATGCTCCATACCAATCCAAGTATCAATTTGGGATTTCCATCGACAATATCATTGCTGCTTATGTTCACGAGTTTAACGTTATTCTGCTCTAAAATTTGTAATGCCTTATTAACGTTGTTGAGATGATGTACTCGCATTCGCCCACGTTCTCTCTTCTGCGGAGAATTGAGGAGAAAATAATTATTAGTTTCGTCATGCGTGCGGCATACATCAAGTCAATATTTTTCACTTTGTACTGGGAGAATTTTTCAAAATATCCCGGACTCCATGGTCATCAAAATTCAATCAACTGAATGAACGCGATTCCGAAGGAAGAATTATTTTCTTCACCGCGTCTAACGATCATTTTTTTTTTTTCAAATTTGATTTATTCCAGTGTCAACATTCCTCCGCCCACAAACGTGACACCAGCAGTACCAACGCCCTCGCTATTCTCAATGCAAATGACGCGCACCTGTGTGCAGTTCAGAATGAAATAACATTGGAACAGGGCATTTTTAATTCTCGTTAAAACCAGATCTGCAATGCTGACCAGTTAAATCTCAACTTTTTGCAGTGTCCAATAATTTCCCATATTTTTTTCCGTCATGATGCAACGCCGGGGGCCAATTGAGAATGTTGAACGTCAAAGCATTCGCATCCAAGCGAAATCATTAAAGACCCATTGGAAATGATTGCGTCATTACGCAATAATGTATTGCATCGCTATCCTGACGGCGAAGAATGACTATAATATTTCTTATCCCCCTTTCCTAGCCCCAATAAAATTGTAAACGTCGAACGATCGCTTAACAGATCCAAACGAATTAATCAGGAGAATAGCTTTGCTGCTTTACACTTACGTATGTCTTCGATGTGAGAACCTCCAGGAGTGAGAGCAGTCGATTACCATCTCGCAGGTCGATGAATAAATCTGACACTGGCTCATCATTATTCTTAAACAAAAAAATTTTTTAAATGAGAGACTGTATTCATGAGTGGGGAGAGCTAGTGCAACCTCTGATTTCGTAGACCTTCATTAGGTTACAAGTTCTTGGGTACTGATTGTACACTCTCCCGAAGTAAATTAGCATTTACAGCGGTCGAGATCCCCGCGAATTTGTCTTAATTTCAGAAAAAAAAACTTTCCATGAATTGGATTGAGAGCTTCGCGGATCGTGTAATATTTTAATACACATTAACCCGGAGAGCAGAATAACGAGGAAAACATTTCAATTATTCGGATGCATCTGGGTCAGAATTAACGACTCCTGATTCTCCCAGAGGATTAATTCGGGGTAATTTACCTTGATGAGTTGTGAGTTAATCCATTTTGCAAATGTCTTCTTCTGCACATCCTCTCTCTCGTCTGAAACAAAAAAAAACCACCCAGGCTGATTTATATGAGAATTATCGGTTGATTAATCTTACGATATTTCTTCCGTATCGTCTCCATTTTCTCGTGTTAAATAAAAAGTGAATGAATTATTTAAAATTTGAGTAGCACGATGAATTTTCATCGATCGAAATGTCATTGTGACAGATGAAAACCGATACTGAAGGCCATAAGACCGCTAAACTCGCCCTGAAATAACGACAAGCTCGATGAACCATGAATGTGCACACCTCTTTCATCGATACAATCGACATGGTATTAGATGTGGACCCATTAGAATCATCTTGAACTCTCTATGGATATCCCCCACCTTCTGGGAATATATCGATGCTACCGTGTATGGGCCAGTCTGGTTCGTCAGACGACCGATTTCTTGTCCAGTCACCCCGATACATCTTCGGTGGATCCGGATCCCCCAGTTCTTTTTCCTCCCGTCAATCGAGGGAATAAAACGAGCACGAATTTTTTCGTCGATTGAAACTTTATGAATCAAGTCACAATCGAGTCTCACGGATCGATCAATGAAATTTAAAAACCGCTCCTGATTTTTACAAAACTTTTTGACACAGTCCACGGTCATAAATCAAAGCCATATGTTGAGAAATTAATGAGTTGTCGATTGGTTCTGTCCACAGTGACTGAATTACTTTAAGTAGGTGGATGGGCTGATAATGATAATGGTGAATTGACGGTTGGGGATTGTCCTTTGGAGTGCGCAATGCTATTACGATCATTCGCGTGGCGCCTTTGGTGTCATTGCCCTGACGGTTAAATAAACCAACGTGCTCCATTGGTGGTATTACGTGACCCCCGACAATGTAAAAGAAACAGTGCGACCTTTCTAAAAGTAATGGTCTTTGGAGGGCTCCGAAATTAAAGTCTCAAATGATCGCATGGGAAGATTCAATAGAAAAGCTATGGGTAAATAAAAAGAGTTCTCTGGTTCTCCACATCATTGAACATCAACTAATAAATCCCATTCGATTTTCCAACTTTATGCAGCATTGACCAACCCTAATGAAGACCTTTTTATCATTGATTTCATAAAAACCCAATCGGTAATTCGTAATTTGATTACAGAATTTGCACCACTGGGATATTCCGTAGCCAAACGACACCTGACGTTTCTCTCGCCGCGCACCACTGGTTATTAAACACTTGCGATATCGTTTGAATCCAACATTAATTCGCCATATCAATTTTAATCTACCCAACAATCCTCGACATGCACTGAAACGCCCAACCGTTGAATTCGTAATATACCAGGTTTATATCCAGTGAATGGATTTATAATGAACTATTGATGGTGAATTTATATGGTATCATTCTGCGTTGCCAGTGATAAATTCGATATTATATAGGAGACTAAAGATATTACGGTTGTTTTATATCACTCGTTGATTCGCCCCTGAACTTAGCGCTATTCGCCACGCCATTTGTAATTCGTTCAATGATTAATTGATTATTATCACGGGAAATTTATTGAGATTGAGTGACAATTTATTGGTCCAGTTAGATTCACCGAAATGATAGGAGTCGGCCGTGTGACCATGCCCGAGAATACAGGAAATGTCATACCAAATATTTGGAAACTGTTCACGTCTACTAATTAATTGATTAATCACATTTACCCCCGAGATAATTGTAGGCTTGGACATGACAGTGGAAGATTAGTATTGAACAATTGAATGCCATATATTTCGCGAATTTTCGAATAGTTCCTGAAAATTTTTTTAATCAATAATTATCGAAACGACGTTTTCACGACAAAGTAACAGGTGATGTCGAACGATCCAACTTCCGGAGAGGACGTTCCATAAAAGTACCTTCCGTGTCCCATCCCCTGAGTAATCACTCCATTACATACTTTACTTTCGAAAAACAAAAATGATCCAATATCGTAGAGTACCCCGCAATGAAGAAATGAAATCCACACCCTCTCGCAATTAAGACAAATGACAAAATTCTGAAAGTTCATACTTTGCCGAGAGAATCAAATAAAAGAAAAAGTTTTCATCATGGGAACTCGAACTTGCGCTCCTGGGGTTTTTTTGTTACAGGGGCATCTCGCTGAGGAGCCCAAAGACGGATTTTGGCAAAATTAACAAATCCATTACTTCACCTCCCGGGCGAGCTGACAGTGCACTGGCATGCGTAATCTCAAGATAAGATAAAAAAACGGCAAGACGCCACGTCGTGATAACCCACTCCCCAACGAACTACCAAACCCCCCGAGCAAGACTAAACACCTTCATCCATGTAATTCATAATCCGCATAATGTGTTGACACAGGAGTTTTACTTTTACTCAGAAAGCGCGAGCAGCTGTTTCATCCCGCACGTGGTTATCACGATGAGTAAAAAAAACTGTAAAAAGTCCATAAAAGGCTGGTTTGCCCAAACGACCGACGACCCGTATATCCCCGCTCCAAAAATTCAAGAAACTCAGAATGAAAAAAAAAAGAACAAGTGAGATAAAACCGTAAAATCCCAGTGAAACTCATTTATTTTCCCATCGGCATTCCCTGATGAACTCAATCTGCCGGAAACTGATAGATTTATGAGGATTCTTTGAAGCTCCAGTGCTCCATAAAATCGCGATCCAGGGCGTTTGAACATCAAATGAATCGACAAGTTTTATTAACATACCGATATAAACGACTTCCATCTTGATGCTGGAGGAATACGCAGCGTCGCCAGCGTCAACGTGATGTATCCAAACACAGGGGCACGTGAGATGTTAAAAAAAAAAGAAATTGAGGATAAAAAAGCCCAGATGAGGTGTTCCTATTCACTAGCCGCCATGGACGATTGGTTCTCTGGGCCGCAGGGGGCGGCTTAATTTCACTCTTTCATCCGAAAGAAATACGTAAAACACCATTTACGTTGGTCACTCCACGTTTTTTGAGGGTTTGTAGCAATAAGCACTGGGTACAACCACTCCCTGATGGGCACTTGTTGATTCACTGTTTCAAGAACGCACACACCATATTTATTTTTGTTGTTCTAGGCTCGTAGTAATTTGCGATCGATTTACTTTACGCGATTTCCACGTGCACAATTAACTTTACTCGATTGTGTTCCATTTTGAAAAGCATAATATAAGTATTACCGGTGAAAATTGAGCGGGTTAAGAAATACTCTTGCAACGGGAATTTTCGGTGTTCGACGAAATTGAATATTAGCGATCTTGACGCCAGTGCGAGCGTCCAACGACTGGCATGCGTATAACCATTGTCGGTCTTGCATGTCTCGCGCAGATCTGGCAACCGTGCGACCGCTGCTCTTTCCTCTTGGGCCCCGCGACAACCGAAGGCCCTCTGACTGCAACCGCACAGGACTCGCTCTTTATCCCTTTATTTTCTATCCGTGCCATGGGAGGTTTACTTTGTCTTTTTAAGCATCGCGAGGTCGATCTTCACTGGCACTCCGTCTAGTCTCTGTCAATGCCGGGCCAATTCCACCATTCCCACGCAGCTCAGGAGATGGAGATATCAATATCCCGAGGCAACCGTTTTGATGTGGAGAAATTTTTGAAGCTCCCTCCTCCGGACGATGTTCCCCGAGCGTTGAAGAGTCGAATTGTGAATTGGATTCCCGCTGCGCTGCATTACTTATAGAGATATCACGCAGATGCAATATTCCGTGATTGGCGGAAAGCTCGATGGTGGGGGAAGTCAAAAGCAGACCTCCGTGATTGGCGGAAAACTGGCTGTGCGGGGTGAGAAGTAAACCTCGTCAACTTTGAAGTAGAAACATAACTCGAAGAAATTCAGATTCTTTCAGAATAAATGAATCTCTTTCAAGGTCATGCGCCACACGACATGGTAAACAGAAAATTTAAAAAATCTGCGAAGAGGGATGTTTTTTTTCGAAGTGTTCCGAAGGCTGAAGTTTCCCAGACGATACGATTTTCGTGGCAGACTCGGTTGTCTTGTGGCTACTAATTTTTCTCTTCCGAAGTGAAATTGAGTAGTCTAAGCTGAATTGAAGCTCCGTAGCGAACTTGAGTTTTTTCGTCCTTTTAACAGAATTAAAATTTTCTGGTTTCTGGAATCTCCCATGCGCTAGAGAGCCGGTGGCGAATTCAGTGATCGCGTCCGATGTCACTGCTCCTGGCTGGACCTCTGCACTGGATGAAATTCAGGAACGAAATGAAGATGTATGGACAAACCACCCCTAGTGGTGCATTCTTATACACACTGGTGACGCTGTGATTGGCGGAGATTTCGTGGTGGGGGAATAAAACTAAACCCTGCGCAATAACATACAGCGCATCATCTCAATCTTTAAATTGAGCAATTTAGAAAATCAAGTCGTAGAAGGGCAATCGACGGCGGGGCTTCCTTCATGGTCCGCGCGAGTTGATATACCTGGATGGATCTTGTACGAAAATTCATTCGCATGGACGAGAGCATAGCGAGAGGATCCGAAACACACGCAGAGCAGGAGTAGCTTACGGAACAGCTTGAGAGAAATAATTCTATTCAATAATAAGAAATCTCAATTTCTTTGAATAGAAAAAAAATCTCAGTCGTCGGGGAGAATCGGTTTCGCGCCTACACTTTCATTCTCCATGCGCTATGCCGGCGGTCTCTCTCTGCGATTCATGGAAGTTAATATTCCGAAATATTTTATTTTAAAAATTCAACCACGGGGATTGGATTGCAGTGACTGCACCGAGGAAAGGCGCAGAGCAGCAGAGACTTGAGAAATAATTCCAAGCAATAATAAGAAATCTTAATCTCGCCAAATAAATATGAAATCGTAATTTCGTTGGATAAAATCGATTTCGTTCGTCCGTATAATATATTTAAGAGCTCTCCCATGGTCCACACAAATTAATACGAATAAATCGTGATGACCTTCAGTTGAGGCTTAGCGGTGTATCGAAGATTAGTGTTTTCTTGGGGAGTTTAATAAATAATAAATTAATAAACATCGGTTCTATTAGCACGGTCGTTTAATTTTAAAGTTTGTGCCAGTGGTCTATTATCAAAATGAATGACAAAAAACTCGTGTGAAGTGTCGCAGTCATCCAGTATATTTGAGGTGAAAAAAAAAGTGAATCCCCATATGAATGAGAGATCGGGCCCCTAAGAATGAATGCTGAGGTGAAAGAGCATGTAAGGCCCACCGAGGAGCAGGCAAGCAGGAGAGCAGGAAGCTGAGAAGGTGAGTGAAACTTTTACCTGAGGCCCAGGAATATATCCTACCGTTGAAAAAATCCGGGATCGCGTGGCGTTTTCGAATGCCCCCTGCCATCATTACATGTAAATTTCTAAAGAACCATGGGAAGGCATGGATGCGGCAAAAGGGTTATGTTGCAAACAAGGGTTAATGTCGGTTATATTGATGTTTGTATACGAAAGAATTTAGGAAGGGATAAATTCACAGCCTGGTCAACGGCCGGGATATTAAATAACGCAAAGTGATATCACTCGTTGCGTTTTTGTTTAAGGCGGTAATTGATTCTAACGCGAATTCTCAAAAGGCCATTGTCCTCTTAATTTATTACAATGGATAAATCCAGCTCTGAAATCAAGGAAAATTAATGGACTCATTTTTTTTTATAATTCTGGATAGAACTTTTTCTCTTTTGTTGTGAATTTTTCAATGACACAGTTGATTATTTCAGCTTCATCTGTGTCATATAATTCATGCAGTCTTATCAGTCAACAATGCTCCAAAAAATTCATCACCCACATAATTCGATAAGAATTTACGTTGACATCCGTGGTGGTATCAATTGTACAAACGAGTGTGCAGTGGCGTGTATTATTAAAATTCTAAAAAAAAGTTTGTGTCGCAATTGAAGTGGAGTTTGAAAGTAAAATTGACGTGTTTTAATTAACGCTGATTAGAGGCAGGCGCTTGTGTGTCACCAAGTGTTCACACGTGTTTCTGATTTTTTTTTTCCTTCACTATTGAGGAAGTACTTACAAATATCATCGTCCATTTCTCGTCGACTGCTATTTTAGTTAGGTTGAGATGGGAGAAGCCTCGAGGGGAAAAGATCACTTATAAAAAAATCTTATTACGCGACCCACTCGGTCGGATAAATTTGATAATGAAAATTGTGTTTTCAAAGGCCAGACGGGCGAAAACTAGAACCGGTAGAGATACTCGAATAATTTCACAATTCCAGACGATATAAATTAATGAATGATTATTATTACTAGATTAAAATTTTTTTTTCCGCGTTCAAACATCATTGCGGCTTTCAAGAATTCAGATGTTGAGTTTCCCGAGCATTACCACCCCCGCCCTAAGTGAACCGCGAAAACAATAAATGAAAATAAATCTCGAGCATGAGTCGGATAAATCTCTTAATTTCCTCACTCCGGAATAATTAATCAGTCCCTCGAGCTCATGTAACAACAATATTATTTTAAAAACAAAATTAAAACGGGCAACTGACATGTCATGTCAGAGTTACACTAGTCACGAACCGAATGTCAAGGTTTGACAGTAAGAAAATAAAAACATCGGTAATAAATCTGGTAGATTTGCCATCGATTGGAAAATTCAAAACATTGAAATTATTGTCTCGAGATAATTCCCCCCCCCTTCGGATTGATAACAGCGTAACCCGCGAACGTTCAAGGCCTACTGCACGAAAAAGTGAAGTTTCCTGCGACAATCGGCCCCGAGAGGCGCCGACGCACTCCCCCAAGTCTTCAAATTATCCAATAATTTTTATTTCAATTTTTATTTCAACACCGAGACATTGAAATGGCATTCCTTTACCCACGTTGCACCCGCTCAGGTATAAATAACATTTGCGTGGCCAGTGACTTAATCCATGAATATGTAATTATCCGAGCAAATATCATTAGCCGGTGAATTAATTTATCGAAGAGACGTACTCAGAGTTTATGACTTCTCAGATGAGAAAAATGGAATCGCCTCATTGAAAAACGCCTCACCTTGCGGGAATTCTGATGAAAATTGAAAATTTATACAGTTTGGAATTTTTATTCAACTGTTACCTTTATTCTCCCAAATTTGTCGATCGTAACTCGACGTTTTCATTTCTTCCACGGGTGTTTCAACCACCCAACGCACTCTACTTCGTTCCATCTCCGAATTTCAATGATTTTCAAATTAATAACTGCCAAAATTATATGTCCATCATCAATTGGTATCACTCCGTCTTGAGAACTGATAAATCTGTAATCTACAAGCTAGACAGATAAACTCTTAATCCAAGTATTTACTACTATCTTCGACCAAATGATTTTTCGTTTGCAATTTTCCGTGGTTATATTATGCCTTCCTCTGAGATTAAAATAATTGAACCGGTCATTGATGATTCTAAAATCCTATGAAGCTACGATTACAAGTCACGCGGTCAAGAACTCCAATCAGACTGGCAAGAGAATTTGTGAGTAAACGGAAGTGATAGAACGCGTATTGAAGTCGACACCAAGAGTCATCACACTCGTTTGCGATTGCTCTCCCATTGGCTCGATAACACGAAAAATGATTGCTATTTGGCCACCCACGTGGAAAACGGGAAACATGGTGTGAGTGGGTGGAGGTCAACCAACTCCATCCCTCCAACAATTAATATCAAATAATTTGTTGTGATAAACTTGAAAAATAATCGCTGGAAAATGAAAACGTAAAAATTTGATTATTTCACTCTCCCTGCCGAGTGATATTTTCACGCCACGACTGATATACCTTGTAATTGGTCTCGGTTGTTTCAATTTAAATAACAATAAATAAATAAAATAAATTTAAAAAATCGAAGAATCCCGCCAAAGTGTTCGAACGAGACCCAACCCATCTGACACATACAAGAGCTCTCCCAAGTGTTGCTCCTAGGAACTTCGATAAATCCACGCCACTTCATCTACTCCTTGTGCTTCGAATCGTGCATTCTAGGTTAAACCCACCTCTGTCACATTTTCCACCAGGATGTACGACGATTACAACGACCAGGTAATTAACGAGTCCCTGAGATCATTTACAACTTCTCGGCCCAACGAATAAATAAAAATTTTTTCTCAGTATGACGCCTACGACGACTACTCTGGTCCTGAGGTACACACCGAGTCGTATGACAGGTACAGAACAGTCCCCGAGGTTGTTCGCAAGTTCCTCGTCTACTTCCGGAACTGCATCAACGAGGGAATGATTTTTGAGATTCAAAATCTCTACGAGAACACTTTCCCCAAAATATCGGAGCAATTGTTCGAGAAGCAGCCGTGGCCTGAGGACACAGACATTGCCCATATCGTCGAGAACGATGCGGTTTTCCTCATTCTCTACAAAGAACTGTACTATCGTCACATCTATGCCAAGAATCAGCCGTCGTTGGAACAAAGATTTGGCTCGTTCTACAATTATTGTGATCTCTTCAATTATATATTGAATCCGGACGAGCCAGTACAGCTGGAGCTGCCTGACCAGTGGCTCTGGGAGCTCATCGATGAATTCGTCTATCAGTTTCAATCATTTTCCCAGTACAGGGCTAATCTGGCCAATAAAAGCGCTGAAGAGCTCGAAAATTTAGCCACGCACCATAAAATATGGGATGTTCTCTGTGTTCTCAATGTTCTCCATTATCTGGTGGACAAATCAAAGATCAAGAGCCAGCTCGAGGTATTTGCTAGCGGAGGAGATCCTGATTCTGTTGCTGGGCCCTTTGGCAAGCACCCGCTATACAAAATGCTGGGGTACTTCGCACTTATTGGTCTGCTGAGACTTCACTCACTCCTCGGGGATTACTACCAGGCCATCAAAGTTCTAGAGAACGTCGAGATATACAAGAAGAGTGCATACTCGCATGTCCCTGGGTGCCAGATTTCAACTGCTTATTACGTGGGCTTTGCCTACATGATGATGAGGAGATACTCCGATGCAATTAGAACTTTCTCGGGTATTCTTCTGTACATTCAACGCACCAAGCAGTTGTTCACTGCTAGGAGCTATCAGAATGATCAGATCAACAAGCAGACTGAGCAGATGTATCATCTATTGGCCATCTGCCTTGTTCTGCACCCTCAATGCATTGATGAAGGGCTGCAACAACAGCTCAGGGACAGGAATTACCATGAGAAAATGTACAAGATGCAGTATGGAGATCTTGCTGAATTTGAAGGGTGCTTCACATATGCTTGCCCCAAATTTTTATCCTCCGTGCCACCCAGCCCTGATAGTGAGAAAGAAGATTACACAAAGGATGCTATTAAGCATCAGACGCAGGTCTTCATGGATGAAGTTATCCAGCAAAAAATGCTTCCAACAATCAGGTCCTACCTGAAGCTCTACACTACACTTCCCCTGAATAAACTGGCCACATTCATGTGCAGTTCAGCTCGCCCTGATGAGAACTGGGATCTTGACAAAGAAGTTGCTGGCTTGACAATTTATCTTCTTTGTTTCAAACACAAAATGAAGAATATAGTCTGGACTAAGGGTGCATCTGGACTCGATGGAAAATTCCAATCTGGCTCTGAGCTGGATTTCTACATCGATCACGATATGATCCACATCGCAGACACGAAGGTGGCGCATCGTTATGGTGACTTTTTCATCCGAAAAATTCTGAAATTCGTAGATTTGAACCGTAAATTGCATCTTATTAAAATTTGATTGTATTCTTCAATTCTGTACGTTTCTACGAATTTGTATTCATCAGAATAACAAAATAAACAAGTCTCAAAGTTTAATATATCTCGTTAATTAATTTTTATTTTCGATTCTCGATGCGACAACCATTTCTCCGGTATGAAAAAATATTTCAACAGCAAAAATTAACAATTAATTGATTATCACCTCATTTTATTTCATATACAAATAACACCTAGTGTTCCAAAAAAAAAAATACAACTTGATTCTATATCTTATTTAAAAAAAACCCCGATGCATTCAATATAAAATAATTCTAGAAAGCACATAATGAACCCAATATTTTTATACATCTCTAGTTTACTGATCGTCCCACAATATTTTACAAGCAGCTGCCAGTACATTGGACTTTGTCGATGCCGACGGTAGTCTGAGATTCTGCAGATAGTGAAAAAATCGATTTCCCCTTTTCGAATTATTATTTATCTTCAGTTCCTCTGCTCTGCAGATATTTCTCACAGTTGGCAAATAATCAGTCCTTATAGAATCACTATCCAAATTATTACTCGTCACCTGAGAGAGTGCGAGGTTTACCCCAAAATTGAGTTCCTTCTTCATCAACAAAAATTGATTAGAACTCATTCTCTCCTCCTTCCCACTTCTCTTATCCACCACTCTATCCCTCAACCACTGGGATATCTCCATCATCTGCGAATAATTACTAGAATACAAGTCTTCATTCTCAAGAAGTGACAGACTAGGCTCAAACTTCACTTCAGAAACGGTTAAAACAGGATCATCGATTTCCACGAAAGTCGAAAAAAGAGAAATTGTCTCGAGATCACTGGACAACTCCTGAAGAATATCGATATTTGAATCTCCACTAGTCTCTTCTGACTTTTCCTTTCTCTTCCCCATCTTTCGTTCGCTTTTAACCGCGGGTTTGTACAGATGATTCTTGACGTCCCCCCATAGAGTCTCCCCAAATCTACAAGGAATCTCTGTAGCCTGAGGCACTCCAGACAGTACCAGGTACTGGAGCTGGAGGACAGCTCTTCTGAGATCCCCCTTCGCCAAGAGCTTCTCGACACAGGAATGCGGTAGTCGAGTCCCAGTCTCGGCGAGGGTGATGACCTCCAGCAGGGCTCCAGCCCTGTCTCCAGACATTCCTTGATAATAAATTCTCATTTGTTGGGCTGCCAATCTGTTCAAATGGGCACAGACTCCCCTGCAGGTCATGACAATAGGTCTTTTTGTGTTGGTCGCCAGCTGACAGGTTGCTGAGACGAAACCCTCGTCCTCATCGAATACAAGGTCAACATCCTCAACGAGTATTAGCGAATTCTGAGGTATTTTCTCACTCTTCAATTTTATCTGAGAGCCTGGATCTGTCTTCTTGATCCGATGGGACTTGGTCGCCTCTTCAAAATCCTTGAGGATCTTCTTACCAGGTCTTCTACTGGATGCATTGAGCTCCAGTACAGTGTACCCTAACTCCTCAGCAACTGCATACACCGATGCAGTTTTGCCTGCACCGTAGGGCCCAAGTAGTACTGCAACTTGATTAGTCTCAAGATTATTCTGGAAACTGTTGTCTGATGAATAAAATTCCTCGCCACTGCTATAATCATCCCTCCCAGTCGACCGCCAAGCCTCCAGCCATGATTTGAGTTTCATCGCTGCCTCCTCATTCCCCACTATTTGTCTTGCAGCCAGGGGCCTGTACTTTTGGGTCCATACCACGCTCTCCAAGTCCTTCTCGGCTTCCAGGAGAGGTGGATTTTTTTCGAGAGATTTTCGTTTTCTTCCTCGTCGTTTTGGGGACTCTTTAGTTGGCTGAGTTATCGGGGATACTATACTCCATAGCTCTCGAACGTCCGCGCATCTCGACTCGATTTCGGTTAAAATATCTTCGGGATCTAATTTTTGGTGTTTTAGGTCTTTTTTCGGGTTCCTGGAGGGTTTTAAAATGCTGGAGTTGTTCAAGGATTTAAAATCTAACGGATTGAAGATTGAAGTGGGAATCCAAGGGACTCTGGATGGTATTTTTAGAGATATGGTAGGATCCTCTAGGACATTCGTTGAGGAGTGTTGAGTTACGTGGGAGATTGAGGGAAAAGGAAGAATTGATGGTCCAAGCACAGGGTACTTTTTCAATTTTTTCTTGGGATTCTCTGGTGATCTGGAGTAGAGGAACGATTTTCTAGCTGCCACTACCTCTGGATCTGGCTTCTGGCGTTTTATGAAGAGAGGGGCTAGCTTCTGGACTTTGATTTCGGCAATATAATTGTCGGTGGAGGGCTGCGAGTGCATACGGATTAATTCTGACATCTCTGAATTTTTTTCTGGAAGAGGGTCTGAGTCACTTCTGGGAAGCGTTTCAAGTTTTTTCAAGGATTTCGGAGGGTCGAAGATAAGTATTGAATCATCCAGAGAATCTGGAGGTGTTTCAAGAATGGTTGTGGGAGTTTCAGGCTCTGGGTTTATTTCCGAGTCGTCATGGGCGGTTGGCGGAACTTCTATCTCTGGTTTTACTTTTGAATTTTTTTTCAAGTTTTCTTTTGGCTTCTTCTTTCTGAGTTTTGGTAGACCTTCGGGGATACTTTTGGCTTCACGCTCGTTATCTTCGTCTGCAATGAAAATATTCTTTTTTATTTTAGAAGAGAATTGTTTTATTTATTTTTTTTTCATCGCTGATATTCAGAGATCAAAGTGTCAGGGATCATGGCCATCGACCAAGGCAGTTCCTCGGGAGACTCTCACCTCGCTTTTCATCATTAAAAAATTATCTTGAATAGCACAGGCGTAACGAAAATTTATTCTTACCTTTCGACAAATCCTCTCCTCCAGACAGATTAATTCTGAGGGACCATTTAGGTTTCTTCGTCGGCTTAGACTGATTCATGGGTTGAAGCACTGGTGGTTCAGGAGAAATGGTTATGGCGGTAGGAGGACTCGGACTCTCTGGCCTCAACACTTGAATGTCATCAATAGCAGCTAAAACCTTTCTAGTCTTATTTTTAGCTGCTTTTGTCAAAACTTTAGGTTTTATCACGACTTTTGATGTTTCTTCCAGAAGTTTAGAGCCATGAACCTCTGCCTTAACCACAACCGTTGATAGGGCCAGTAATTTTTCTTTTTTACGATCTTCCGGAGACATTTTGCTGAAATAATTATGTAGTCCTCCAGAATGTCGTTGGTTCTGATTTCCAGGTGGTTCCTCCTCTCTTTTGAGTCTCTTGAACACTTTCGCCCTGTTCTCCAGTCTCTTCTCAATCCTCTCTGCCTCCTCAGCTTCTGCTAGCTTTCTCTTACTGTGGCCTTTCTTATCAGCAAGGGCAGTAAGTTTCTCTTTATTCTGTTTCATCCTGTTCTTAATGTCTTGATTTTTCTTAGCTTCGGTGGCCTCTTGTTCAGGACTGAGAGGTTTTTGGGGGAGATACTGAATGGGCTTGCTTCGAGTCATGAGCACCTGGAAAGCATTGGAGCTCACCACCTTCTGGGGTTCCTCGTCCTTTTCATTCCTCGAATTTTTCAAGGAGTTTCTCGGGGGACTAAAGATACTCTCTTCACACTCGGAATCACTCACCACGATTTCCAAATCAGCTGGTTGACTCTCTAACATCCCAGAGCGTTTCGGAGTCCCTCCGGGTGATATTTCGATCTTCTCCTTGACCACATTGAAGGGACTCGGAGTTTTGTCTACAAGATCGTGTTTACTCTCGATTATATCACATATCCTCTCCTCGTCATTTCTCTGGGATATTTTTATCTTCACTCTGCCACGTTTTCTGAGGGTAACACCCTCGGTATTTGTTGCACTATTCGTAACCCCATTTTGCCGAATTTTCGGAGTCTCTGGGGATTTATCCATGTCCATGAAGTAATGAGTGAGATCTTTCATCTCTCGATTGAATCCACTTTTCCACGCGATCACTTGAACATTTACAAATTGTTTTGAAGAATATTTTATCGTAGAATGATCTCACTCACGGGTTTTCTAGCGATTTTTGGCGCCAACTCCTGTTGCCGAGCTGTCAGGTTAGTTGAGTTAGAGTGCAGTCTATTGAGGGGTAGCCTTCATATTCGTTTGGAACGATAATCAAGTTTGTTTATTGCCGGACTTCTGACATGGAACTCGGGTTGTATCTAATTTTATTAATTCCGTTGTTTCTGGGATTTGTTGGGGTATTATGGTTGAGACAGAAGAAGAAAAAGAAGAGTGTGTGTATTGTTGTACTTGGGGATGTGGGAAGAAGCCCCAGGATGCAGTATCATGGGATTTCGTTTTTGAAGGAGGGATTCGATGTTGAAATCGTGGGTTATCCCGGATCGCAACCACTGGAGGATCTCCAGAGGCATGAGAATGTCAGGATTACATATCTGGAGCCGGTGCCAGAATGGAACGATCGTATGTTTTTCTTTGTAAAGCGAATTATTAATTTTCGAATTTTTTTTTCCTGTCTCGTGCAATTAGAGAATAATAAAATTAATATTTATTATATTTATCTAATAATTGCCAGGTTTACCCAAATTATTATCATACGTATTCAAAACCATTTGGCAAAGTGCAACACTGAGCTTCGAGCTCTTCAGGAATACCCGCTCGAGATACCTTTTGCTTCAAAATCCTCCGGCTATCCCAACGATTCCGATTTGTTGGCTATTCTGTCGATTGAGTACCACTCAGTTCATCATTGATTGGCATAATTATGCGTACACGATAATGGCATTGTCAATTGGGCGTGAGAATTTCCTTGTGAAGACAACGATGTTTATCGAGCGATATTTTGGGGCTAAGGCTGATCAGAATTTTTGTGTAACAAATGCCATGAAAGAAGATTTACAACAGCAGTGGAAAATTAAGTACGAATATATTTGAAAATTTACCAATGAAATTATTTCTAATCTGTATTTGTTTATAATTTTAGAGCTCAAGTTTTATACGATCGACCCCCTCAGGAATTCAAGCCAATTGAATTATCGGAGAAACATAACTTATTGGTGAAGTTGAGTCAAAAGTATGACCAGTTCAAGGGAACAGAGGAAGGTAAAACAATTTTAACTGAAATGATGCCTCATGGCGAGATCAAGTTGAAGAGGAAGAGACCGGCGTTCATTGTTTCGAGCACCAGTTGGACTGAGGATGAGGATTTTTCAGTTCTATTTCAAGCGTTAGCAGGTGAATTGACGAATTAAATAATGATTATTTTTTTCGAATGCTCACATTTTACTATTTCAGAGTATGAGATTGCCTGCTCTGCTGAAAATTCAAATCTGCCAGACTTAATTTGTGTAATAACTGGTAAAGGACCTCTGAAAGAATTCTGGAATAAAATTATTGAATTGAGGAAATGGAAGCACGTGAAAATCATCACTCCTTGGTTGGAGAATGAAGATTACCCGAAATTGTTAGGTAAAAAATTTTATTAAACGTTTCTCATCATATCACTGAAATGATTTCATTGATTATAGCTAGTGCAGATCTGGGCATTTGCCTTCACACATCCTCTAGTGGCCTCGATTTGCCAATGAAGGTCGTCGATATGTTCGGATGTGGTCTCCCAGTGTGTGCTTACAATTACCAATGGTAAATAATCCTTGAAATTGGAAATTGAATGAAATAATTATTCAATTGTTTTTCAGTTTGAGTGAACTCGTTAAACACGAGGAGAACAGTTTGGTGTTCACTGACTTCAAAGATCTCTCGGATCAACTGATCTACTGGTTCACGAAATTTCCTAACAATATCGAACAACTCGAGAGGGAATCAAAATTCCGCGCCGAACTGAAGGCATTCCAGCAGATGAGATGGCACGGTAATTGGTCATCGGTAGTTCTCCCCTGCTTCAACTAATAGAATCCCTCAACCTCACATTTTATATTATTTCAATGCTTTTTGGCAATGTAAATACCCGACATTTTTTTCATTTTAAGTGTTCGTGATTTACTACTAATTATCGTTCATAAATATTTTATTTTTGTATTATGTTGATAGCAAAGTGATGAAACGTAATGATTAGATCAAAAAAATAATTTTTTGAAGAAAATTGCTTTTTCTCCCAATCAATACTCATCACTTGACTCTGTTCATACACTCGCTAAGCCTTGAAATTTCTCATCCAAAAAAAATTGATTATTTCTTCTCGTGAAATAAAGAAAAAATTAAAGACACAGCATATGTTTTCCGTTTTTTTACTGATTTTAATCATTTTGGCATACAAATGTGATTTAATTAATTTGTGACGCATAATCACAAAGGTGGCATAATTACTGCGGTAATAAGAGTGTTTGATTCAGGTACAATTCTATAATTGAGGGCAATGAGTAGACACATAAAATCCGGAACAATATCAAATCAAACGAAATTCCCTCCGATAGCAAGAGAGTGAAATTTCGGTCAAATGGTCAAACAAAAAATGATAGCAAAATAATCCATAAATTGCCTACTCATTGAACATGTTATAAAATTGAATTAAACCAAAAGACGTTCAATTTCCTGTTGAATGGCCTGAATCTGTGGCTTCAGCTGTGATCCCTCGTTAACAGTCACTGAACATGCGACCACTGGCCGTGAGACACCGCAGGCCCTTCCTAGGGCTTGTTTACTCCTTACGAAGACATAAGGAACATTCTTATCCTCGCAAAGTAGTGGCAAGTGAAGGAGAATCTCTAATGGTTCTGCATCAGCTGCCATTACTATGAATTCGGACAGACCACGATTCAGGGTTTTTGTTGCCTCGTTAGCACCCTTACGCAGTTGTTTGTAGTTCATCGCTTGTTGAACTAAATTCAAAATTTTTGCTGTGAGGATGGCATCGGCGAGGGGGTAAGCTTTGGGGTTGACTTCGTCTGCCTGTAGAAAAATTCGAATTAATCTTCAGGTGTTTGGAAAAGTTTTGGAGGTACCACGTGGAGAGAATTTAACCTCACAATGGTTTCAATGTTAAAAGGCATTTCTTGAAATACAACTATAAATATGAGAACTCACCATTATTTTTGGTTGTTTTTCACGGTATCCAGAAAATAGATTTGAATTTTTTTTGCAATTAGCAGCCTCTCGGCGATTATTTTTTAGTAAAAAAACCGCTTCACTGAGGAGCACGTTGAAATACGTTTACGCGTGTTGTTTGATTAAGTTCCTCGACGAGGGGTGGGGGAGAAGCTCAGAAAGCGGGAAAAAAGGTCGAAGGCCGCCAGTTCAAATTTTACGACAAATGTTTAATAATGCTTTTCTGAATGTTGCTGGACCACTCCATGCAGAAAATTCTTTGAAACATTTTTTACAGAAAAAACATGATTTTTCTTCTCATTCATTCCAATTTTCTAATAAAATTTCAATTTGTTCGTGATTAAATAAATGATGAATTATCCTGACTCACTGAGTCTTCGTCTATTAAATTGTAAACAAGTTGAAATTTATGATGAACAACTCTCTGTTTAATTCGCTTTAAATCTTCAAGTCTAAAGAATGAAATGACGGCATCACGTGGCAGTGAAGTGAATAATTGAAGCTCATCGAATTAATTCCGCCGCCAGACCCGGTCAGTCTGGCTTTTATATCGGAATAGCAAACAAGTGATTATCTATATATTGAGATGGTCCGCCCTAGTCCTGCGGCTATCACGCCTCTGGCGATTTTGATAGTTTGGTCCACGATTCAAGTGAAATCATTCCCAATTCAATCGATCGGCCAAGAAAATGATCGTCCAATTATCGGTAAGACTGATAATACCATTTACTGATTACTGGGTGTATAATTATATTTTTTGGTTGCCCTATAAGTGTACAATTTCATGTTTCCATATCGTTATCGTAAAATATTTCTTTTACTATTATGTTGTCGTTCAATTAAATTATTTCAGGAATTTTGGTACAAGAGCTTAGCGACTATATGATCAAAATGTACGGCGATGAACAAGAGAGTTACATAGCTGCGTCCTATGTAAAATCCGTCGAAAGTGCTGGGGCACGTGTAGTCCCGATATGGTAATACTTTCATTGTATGCAATGAATAAAGAGGAATAATTAAAAATGGTAATAAAAAATTATCTCATTAGGATTGGACAGCCGGCGACATATTACAGCGACGTACTGAGTAAAATCAATGGGTGAGGAATGCCATTCACTCCTGAATTTTTTATTAAGCTGTAACTCCGTTTTTTTTTATTCCGATAGAATTTTCTGGCCAGGAGGAGAGGCCGAGTTCGATAGATCCGGGGGATTTTCCGCCGCAGGCCAGATTATTTATAGGTGAATTCCTCGAACTTTTACAATTTTTTAAACTCAAATCTCTGGGGTTTTCTGTTTTTGTAGGATTGCCAGGGAGATGAATGACCGTGGTGATTTTTTTCCCATTTGGGGGACGTGCCTGGGTTTCGAATTGTTGACTTACTTAGCGGCTAATGGTGTAGAGCACCGAACCAATTGTTCAAGCAACAATCAAGTACTACCAATAATTTTCAAACCCAGTGCGTAAATAATCGAATGATATTCGGAATACGAAATACAGTATTTGCGTTGTTACACCGATTTTTTTTTCCAGACTTCACACAGAGTCGAATGTTTCAAAATGTTCCGCAAGATATCATCGATATTCTGAGAACCGAAAATGTTACCGCGAATTTCCATGATTACTGTGTGACGGAGGAGGTACTTGAGAATATTCTTTCCAATCAAATTTTTTTGATTGAATTAAACATTTTTTATTTCATTCAGGACATGGCGAAAGTTAATTTAACGGATTCATTTAGAATCATGTCCGTAAACCAAGACTCGAATGGATTAGAATTCATTTCAACATTAGAACACATCAATTATCCATTTTACGGAGTGCAGTTTCACCCCGAAAAAAATAATTACGAATGGGTTCGAAGGTCTGTTTTACCTCATACCAGAAATTCGATCCGTGCCAGCCAGTATTTCGTTGATTTTTTTGTGGATGAAGGTAATCAAATAAATGAGCCATTGCATATATTTCATACAGTTTATTCATTAATTTTCCATTTCAGCACGAAAAAATAAACACCACTTCTCTTCTCCTGAAGAGGAAATAAAAAATTTAATCTACAACTATATCCCTGACTACACAGCGGGACTTACAAAATCGGTATTCCAGCAGGTTTATTTTTTCAAGAAGCAGCCGAAGAGCATTTTGAAAGATCGGAGCACCTCCAATTCTTCAATTACAGCATGGGCTAATTAAATAATACGGGGTGATAATGAATACGATAGATTAAGAACAGTAAATTTATTGTACTCATTATTTTTCATGTAACCTTGTATCCTACATCAATAAAAAAATCTCTGAATATTTTGCAAATAACAAAACGTAATTATTGATTGAGCGTAATGATAGCAGTGATTAAACTTCCCAAGAGAATCAGATTATTACTGATGAGTTCAACTGCAGAATTTTGGCAATCCTCAATATTTTCAAACAACTTCTTGTAATCAATGATTGTTTGAATATTTGAGTTTTTAGGCCTCAATCCGACAGTTGTTTCTTTAAAAAGCATATCACGATGACCTATGAATGAATCATAGATTCTAATCGTTCGCCTGGCAAGTGATGTGTATCCCAACCAGGCTTCAAGTTTTAAGAGAGCGATAGTTGTATCCATGTTTTCAACCTCTCGATTGCTGGATCTCCCCACAACCTTGAATGAAAAGTGACATTGGAAAAAATTCCTCATTTCCTCATTGGTTCCTCAGTACCACATGAAAATTTTCAAAGATCATCAATTATCCCTACCTCGCTATCAATCGTAACAGACAGGGCACAATTTTCATCAGTATCAAAGCCAGGGTTAACAGCGAGACTCCCATTTTTACAGAATACTCTGTAGTCATTCTGATTGATGAGTCCCGCTCGCAACTCTCCGCCAATATTTTTTATCTCGACGAACCCAATGTCCCCCGGGCCTCGAAGACACTTCAAAACTCCCTCATCTCCATAGAATAAATTCTCCGAATTTGCAGAACACGTTGAATTGTTCTTCTCCAGGGGACATGAAGAGCAAAGCTGCTGAACTATTTCCACATTGGCGGCCACATCTGAATGATTGATATCATTGATTCCAGGAGTGCACGCCCCGGTGAATAAATTCGCCATTGCTTTTGGGTAATCACATGTGTCTGATATAATTTTATTGTTACGAGCAATATTAATCAGCGATAGCCAAGCAATTCCACCGTATTCTGGAAAGCAAGCGGTTTTTCCCTGCAAACTTTTTAAATTAGTAAATTGCGATAATGTGGAATTCTTCACCACTGCTATTATCGCGCTGTTCATAGTTTTAGATGGTTCAGCGTACAATATCGTCGTCAGGTTGAAAATCCTAGATAAAAAAATTTTATTTATCGGTGAATAATGAATCGATACAATAATTGCAAGTTTTATGAATTATTAAATAACAGGAAAAATGTCACCCACTTTCTGGCTAAATGTCCGTAGTTTGAATCGATGGTGATGATATCAGCGATATTCTCGTTTATCGCCCGGAGACATTCGAATGTGGAATTCGTCTCGACGCAAGTAAATTTGGGTTCGATACCGAGCAAAAGGGCCTCTTTTGCTATCCATCGGCACTTGCCGGTTTCTTCTGAAGAAATTGTACACCAACGAATTGTGCTTCCACAAGTTTTACCGGACAAATTGATCTCTCGCCCAGTGGTTAAGTAAGATCCAAGTGCCTGATCCTCGGTAAAATTACTGATTTGCCCTTCGTTTTCAAGGATCAGCTTCAGAGCCTGTGTCCAACTTCCAAAACTTTCATCAGGGCTCAGCCATTTTTTCAATGAGGAGACAAGTGCGGGAGTCAAATCCCTAGAGAAAATTGCAATATCATTTCAATTACGCCAGATTTTTATTTTTCAATGATTCCAAATAATCCTGAGATGCGCATTCATACTTCCTGGCAACAACTGCACTCCATGGCTGGGCAACCCATGTACAAGGCTCTGATACTGTCAAAGGTTTTAGTGATCCATTCGGGCAAAGAAATTGGAATCCCGGTCTGGTGACTCTCGGCTCCGGACCGGTCCGATTCACCTGCGTCGATTTCCATATGCTCAATATTTTTCACTTCTAAATAAAGCCCTCTCAAAATTATTTTTTTCTGCCCAACTCACCCCAAAGTATTGATAAACGTAATCATAGGCAGCGTATGCAGCTTTTCCTTTCCCAGATGTTAAACATTCGAGAGCTCCAATATGTCCATGATGTTCAGTGTTATAATAATCACAATCGCGACTATTATCGCAGAGTTCGCAAAGCTCTGGATATTTCTCCTCTAAAAAAAAACCGATAACAATAATATATTCGTATTGACGATTTACTGATAATTAATCCCTCACTCAGTCTTCTATTTTCAATTGCATCCTGAACCCATTTTCCAGGTCGACAAGCTTTTCCGAAAAAATTCCTCAGGTTAATGGCTTCGTTCTCCGCGGTGGATAAGTCAGCATGGCATTGATGATTCCATACTTTCCTCTCGAATGCTTTCAAGACATAGTCATTCCATAGTGAATTGGAAAATCCGGGGTGACACAATCCACCATTTTTTAGCCCCGAAAGACCTTCATTCGAGTTAAATGATTCGGGTACAACTACGACACTTTGAAAGTCGAATTCTCCTGCATAAATTATTGAGCTTGGTAATAAAAAATAATGAATTGAAAATAGGAAAATTAAATATGAGATTCTACTGACGGTCTGTCCTATCCTTGTGCCTCAATTGCGCAATCGGCTTGATTTCCTCTGGATAGAATTGATACGCCAGTAGAAGTTCTTCAGCATTAAAAACCCCAAAATCTGCGCGTCCCTTGACAATTTTAACAGCACATTCAGTTCGGTCTTTAACCCTTTCGCAGACAACATTGCTATGACTAATGGATAATGCACTGCACCACGAATCTGTGATCTCTTCAGGTGCACATAAGCGATCTGCATGTGAATCGAAAAATTTCTACTGAATTTGTAATAGTGAAATGAGGATGCAAATGGGATTAAACTTACAAGGTGGGCCTGCCCGTGTCGATCCTAACAGTAGGAGGATAATACTAATAATACACTTCATCTTCTTTTAATTTTTTAACAGGTCGAAGTAACTGATCGCGAGACACAAAATTTTCGCGTTTCCCAACGACTGCCTCGGTGAAATGAGGTATGGCGGGCGTAGGTACTTCACGCTGATAATATCGTGATAAGCTCTATTCTTTTACTTTACACATATAGATGTAAGTACGGATGTACATCGTTGATGCGTCATAGAGATTTAGAATTGCGGTCACACCTAAAAACAGTTTGATTCATTGTACAAACGGAGGAGATAATGATTACGAATGGTGAAACCTGAAATTCTGTGGAAAATCATATAATTTTATCGCGTCGTTATGGGGTATTCACTAAATAAATATATTAGACTGCGAAATTATTATAAACAATATATTTTCTATCGGAATTCATTGAATTGCTTGTTTTACAAAATTAGTGCAGCCTTGGCACGCGTAAACGCCACGAATTATCCCCGAAACTCGATCCGCAAGATTTTCTAGTATTTTTTTTGCATTCATTCACATTTATTTATGTTTAATCATGGGAATATTTATAAGGTTCGAAAGGGAGTGTTAGTGTGAATGTCGGTTGCTGAAATTCTTCCTTAAGATCCTGAAAAATTTTTAGAGAAATATTTTGAAAAAATTTTTTTTTATTCTTGAAAAAATTTTCGAAAAATTTTTTGAAAAATTGAGAAAAAATTTTTTTTTGGAAAATTTTTCCTCTCTCCCTTGGGGTGAGGTACTACGATGCCCCTGGGGTCACTCAAACCCCCAGAAGTGAGCCTCTACTTTAGTCAATCCTCTTTGAGGTGAACCGACCACCTGCAATTCCCAGGTAACGGTACAGGAATTTCGTGGACTGTGGCGCCAGGTGAGCATTGCAACAACTATCAACCTAGGCGAGGCCGACAGCATACCTGAAAACGATTCCTCTTACCCAGGTAGTCGTCGTAAAACATTCAATAACTAATATTGTTTCTGTGAATTCTCTCGCCACTGTGTTGATTGATTTATCCAAAAGACAAAAATAATCACTTTTTTATGTGCGTCGGCCAATATTTTCGCGTGCGTATCTCCCCACTGTGTCAGTTTCTGAAATTTTTTGAAAATTCTCCTCCTGCCAAGAATTCGAGATGGATAATTTCTTGAGTAAATGAGGTAATTTATTTATTTGATTTATTATTTATCATTAGTCTCACTGCAATGTTGCTTGCTATTTATTCAATATGTTATTTAATCAAGGGTTGCGTGTCATATTGTTGTGGTTGAATTCAATGCTTGAAGCGAAGAGTTTTTCGTATCCTTTCGGTGATTTCAATGCCTAGAGTGATAGTCTGTAGCTTTCTCACGACGCATCGTCCCACGGAGACCGAATAACTCCAACGGTATTTACCGGTTTTTTTTTTCCTGCTTTTCTCTTAGAATGTCATTTCAGGCTTCAACAACAATAAATTTTTCAGTGATTCGGTGAATCACGATTCAATAATGACAAATTGAATTCATACGAATGACGTCTCACCAAAGATCCGAATAAAGGGAAACAAATTCCCAACATTCGTTCAATTTCATATTAATTATCAATAATTCACACTTTCAGTTATTATTATCCGTCGCGATTACCATATTTGCGAGAAAAACTTCCATCAGGATCTGACATTTCAACAAGTTGTATTTCAAGTATAGTGCCAACCAGAGCAATGCTTTATCTCCATTTCCATCTCACTTTTAGCACCGGTTTTTAAACTTTTGCTGAAGGAAAAATATCCAGAAGAAACAACAATAAAAGGAGGTGATTATGAATTACGTAAGGAATCTTGTATCACAGCAGTGGAGTTGCTGCTTTCTCTGTCTGACCTCGATATCTGGTCGACGATACCTTTGATTCCTCCATGCTCTTGCTACTGTATACCAGTGAATATAGTTAGCACAATGAACAAATAAGTACCAAGATCCTGGATTGAGAGTCATGTCATAATTTCCATTCACTCAATCCTAAATTCCAGTCTTATGTCAATAGTCCAAGTCTTTGCGCACAAGGCCGACAATTTTTTTCTCGATCTCTTCCACACATTGTTCTCTTTGAACTTTAGCAATAAATTTAATTTCTATGTCGAGTATGTGATGATAACTATCGCGAGATAGCAATTATCCAATAGATCACCCCTTACAGCCAATTTTCTTTTTCCCCCACTGACGTTCAACTATGAACATTCGTCGAGTGATTTTTAACAAGAGTTGGACTTTCTAAAAGAACTAATACACTTTCCTTTAAAAAACCGCTTCATTTTTTACTGATTCAATGCATGCAATTAGAATGCAATTGATATTTTTCATTACTCAGCTATTTTCTTTCACTCTGGGGATCTGTCGAATTATTTCTAGTTAATTTTATCTGCATGATCTATTAAAACGTTTATAGCATAATTCCCCTGCCATTTGCATAACAACAATTAAAATAGGAATCTCAGCTCTCGAGTATGTGAGTAGCCACGTAATATTTCTTAAACTTTTTTCTCGTAGTTGAAACGCTATTTACGGTCATGCCGCCGTTTTCATTATTGATTTAATTTGTTCCTTTGCATTCTCCTTCACTCATAATCACTTCTTGAGTTTATAATTACTATTTTAAAAATCAATTATTATTTTCTTATCTTCTAAGGAAGTACATGCAGCATCTAAAGGCTTTACCGACAATCGTTCGAGATGAATGCAGAATGGCAAACGGTTAGTATAAATTTATTACGAAAAAAAATTATCATATTTATAATACATCCTTTCTAAAATCGATTCAAGTGAAATCAAAAATTCCTATAACTACTGGACGGTTATTCAAAAATTTTTGCTATTTGATTGGATGCACAATA
This sequence comes from Fopius arisanus, assembly GCF_000806365.1. Lineage (NCBI taxonomy): Eukaryota > Metazoa > Arthropoda > Insecta > Hymenoptera > Braconidae > Fopius > Fopius arisanus. The sequence continues at coordinate 413,823 of NW_011887834.1, forward strand.
TATTGTAGCCACATAAGAGGAGATATGTGAAATGACTGAAAGATATTCACGTACGTGGGTTGTTTTACCCAAGAATAAACGCTTCGATGAGCATACAATTATCTCACTACAGGATTAATTAAAACAATCTACGCCACTGTGCAACAAGAGCAATAGTTGTGAGGAGAAAATACATTGGGCATCCAGTTGCACATCGAACATCCTCGCGGATGCATAAGATTCCTCTAACACCGATCAATTAAATTAAATTGAATTAATAATAATTGAATCGCAACGCGTATCCAGTGCAAATGGCTACTGTAGAAAAGACGCGATAAATGAATATAGAAATCGGTTGCAATCATAATAATGGACTTAACCCGGAGAGCTGATAATTTTTTTGACGCAGTGGCCCTTTGAGCTCAATAAAGTTGTGTCCCGAGTACTTAATGCGGTTAATCCGTGTGACACTTGAGAGAAATATTGAAAATATAAACTATAGAGACACTCGACGTAGCGGACCACACGCGGTGAATAATTAAACATTCAATAAATTCCTTCCAGACTTTTCCAAGTGTAATGACCTTTTTCAATTAACAATCGGGGATAACTTAAATCAGTATCATGATAAACGGAATTTGTGGAGGTGATGATTATCAATTTGAATTGTGTTAGGGATCAAAAATTCAATGGTCCTGGCTAGTGTAAAAAAAAAATAACAATTCAAGTTCCAAAGAGGCCAGTGGTACGGCCAATCCCGGTACCATCGCGTGCAATGACCTCGAAGTGAACGGAAGTGAGCTGGCTTGAGATTTTATACATATATATTCAAGTGTTGGTTGAGTTTCGATCGAGAGAAATATCTGAAATGATTACCAAGTGCAGAATGCCCCCAAAAATCACATCGCATCTCCAGTTAAATGTTTTCAACCACCTGATAAGATAGCATCTTCAAAATGCAGTCAAACATTAGAAAGACCTCCGGTGCCACTCGCCACATGTCAACAACTAGCCGAACAAGACAATGTTTAAAGTCTACCTTGAAACCGGAAGTATCCACTACCCCTAACCCGTTATACCATGAATGTGCATTGCATAATTCTTATGACCCGTATTTAAACATGCACGAGCAATCCATAGCAAGTGACACGATGGCAAGTTTTCACGATTGGAACCTACATAACAACTTCAAATGTAGATCAGAAATATCGCATACACCTAGAGCTGGAACATGCCGTCGGGCTATAATATCAAATCATCAAAGAAACGATGAAGGCCCAAATCATGAACGTCCGACGACATTACCATTTGCAAATAAAAAACACGGAAACGATCTCAATTGGAAAGACATCCCCGAATTTCGAAGAGTATCTCGTCAAGATATCCTAAATCGTCGGACTAGTTTACAATCGGTTCGTTCACCGCACGTTACGTTGCGCAGAAAATGTAATAGTCTACTTGAAAATAGACCGATAATGAATGAGAAGTCTTGCAGTAGAGTGAATGAATTTACCAAGACATCAAGTTTTCTTAAACATAAAAATCTACAGAAGAATGGGAGACCGATGAATTTTGGTACAGCGGAAAAAAAAATTAGTGGTACCAGATCGGTTGCCGATTTTTTGACAGCATCCAATACATTTAGGACAAGTGGTCAAGTGACAAAATCATCGACGCTGCCAAAAACTGGGCCTTCCACAGCTCATGAAAAAATAGAGAATCATTGTAGTCTTTCTACTAAATTTAAACAATCCGCTAATAGAGAAGCTCCCATCTATGGGAAAATCAGGAGACGACAATTGTCATTGCCTATTGTACCCAAATTACCTCCCTCAAGCTATTCAACGAATAGTTTAAAATTAGCGAATGGAATGGATAAATTTTCATTAGAGAAGAAAAAGGAAGACGAGGGAGTGAAATTGTTTGAGAGAAATCACCAGAAAAAAATATTTATTAAACCATTGAAACAATTTTCTACAAAGCAATCCATGAAAATGGATAGAATGAGTGAAGTTAAGACTGATAAAAAGCTAAAATCTCTCTCAGGTAGGAGTACTTCTGATGATAATTTCGAGAGCAAGTGGATCAGAAGAATCCCATGGAATTATCCAAGTGAAAATAAAACTTGGCACAATTTCACAAGAAATTCAACTAGATTCCATCCGACCCAAAAGAATTCAAACTGCTTCACCGTATCAAATCGTGTTTGTACTTTACCTCTTTATACAAAATCCTCAAAAAAATCTTCTAATTGGACTGCCTCCGGTGTTTCCTCAAAAATTCTCCCACGAGCAGACGACAAAGGCGAATGGAAAAACAAAAAATCGCCCAGTGAATTTTCCAATGAACAAAGTATCATCCCGAAAAAATGGATTACCAGTCATTCAAGATCCCTGAGTGATATTAACAATCACAGGCTGTCACCAGTTCCTTCGTCTTCGATTTTTGGATTATGCACTGGGCGGAGAAAAACACAATTTGGAAAGGAATCAAATGGAGGAAAACGCAGAGCATTCCACAAAGATCTCAAAGTTGCTGTGATGATGATAATTATTTCGAAGATTATTTCGTTTGTGGTTATTTTTAAAACTTAATTTTATTGGTTTTAGGGCGAACTGGTGTGGTTCGATCCGGGAGTCGGTCATGTATTACCTGGTGAAGTTGTTGAATATCACAGAGCTGCCAATGTTCTCTCCGTTCAAGCAGTAATTGCCGGCAAGGTAAAATTCGAGCTAAATACAGCTGATAAAAATGACATCGATGATCTAAAAAAAATAAAGACAACAAGTGGATTTCTCATTTCTCATTTCTTTTCTTTAATTCATTGATTTTCAATATGAAATTTCACAGAGCTCTGACTTTGATATTAAGATGTATTCAAATTCGCGCCGTAATGATATATATTTATTCTCACTTTCTGCGGAAGCGTTTGTATTCATAGAGAAAATAAAAATTTTAGCCGCAGACTTTTACTCTCACAAACCTGAGCGGAGTTAGACCGAGGCAAGATCTTGGGCAAAATGGAGTAGAAGATATGATTCAACTAAAGTGAGTCACACAATAAAATTTTATTATTTTTAATATTCTAAGATCCATTGAGACACACGATCGGATAAAATGCAATGTAATGATTTTTTTCTAGTGATCTGAATGAAGCCTCTCTACTATGGAATCTCAAAATTCGTTATGACAAAGAATTGATCTATGTAAGTTGAAAAATATAATACAGCAGAATCCCGTTGTAATTTTCAATTTCATTGCTGAATTTTGTATATTTATAAATTCTAGACCTACACTGGTAGTATACTTGTAGCCGTGAATCCGTACAAAATGTTTGACATTTACGGACTCGACCAGGTGAAATTGTACGAGGGAAGAATTCTCGGCACTTTGCCACCGTAAGTCCAAAAAAAAATAAATTATCGTGACGTATTGAAAGAACAGAAAAATGTAATTTTTATGTTTTAATGTAATTTCCAATAGTCACCTGTTCGCTGTTGGCTCCTCGGCCTACAGTCAAGTATCTACCGCCAATAATGCAACAGCAAATCAAGTTGTAGTAATTTCTGGGGAATCTGGATCGGGAAAAACGGAATCAACAAAACTCGTCATGCAATATTTGGCTGCTGTTAATCGAGCGCCAAGTAATTTAGTAACAGAACAAATTTTAGAAGCAGCTCCCCTGCTTGAAAGTTTTGGTAATGCCAAAACACTGCGAAATGACAATAGTAGTCGTTTTGGAAAATATTTGGAAGTCAATTTCCGAGACGGTATTATTATTGGGGGTCGAGTAACTCAATATCTCTTGGAAAAGAGTCGAATTGTCACTCAGGCACAGGACGAACGGAATTATCACGTTTTTTATGAATTACTTGCTGGTCTTGATCAGCAATTGAGAGATAAATATGGGCTGCTGACTCCGGATAAATATTTCTATCTTAATCAAGGTGGAAATTGTAAAATTGATGGAAAAAATGATACGGACGACTTCAAAGCTCTCTTATCGGCGATGCAAGTATTGGGCTTTACGTCTGAAGAGCAGGATACGATATTTCGAATGTTATCGAGTGTATTGCACTTGGGTAATGTATATTTTCATAGAAAGCAAATGAGACATGGCCAGGAAGGAGTTGAAGTTGGCTCAGACGTTGAAATACGGTGGGCAGCACATTTGCTGCAAATTAATACAGATGGAATAATTCGCGCTCTCACAACAAAAACAACAGAAGCGAGAAATGAAAAAGTATTGACTGCCTTAAACATTGATCAGGCATTGGATGCCAGAGATGCATTTGCTAAAGCACTTTACAGTTCCCTTTTCTCATGGCTCGTAGCACGTGTTAACCATATTGTCTACAAAGGTACTAAACACACGTCAGCAATATCGATTCTCGATATATTTGGATTTGAGAACTTCAGTGAAAACAGCTTTGAACAATTGTGTATTAATTACGCCAATGAAAATTTGCATTTTTATTTCAATAAACATATATTCAAACTCGAACAACAGGAATACGTGAAGGAAAAAATTGATTGGACAACTATAAATTACACAGACAATTTACCAGTTATACATTTGATAGCAAAAAAACCGGTTGGCATACTTCATCTTCTCGATGATGAGAGTAATTTTCCAAAGGCAAGTGATTTATCATTTTTAGAAAAATGCCATTACAATCATGCATTGAGTGAATTATACTCGCGTCCCAGAATGAATTCCGCGGAGTTTGCGATTAAACATTATGCTGGACAGGTTTGGTACAACGTTGATGGATTTCTTGACAAAAATCGTGACACTTTGAGACCAGATGTTGTTGAATTACTGATTGGTAGTAAAATTCAAATGGTCAGCAAAATGTTTCAACACGTGAGAAATTCCCATGAAGCCAACAAAACAATTAATAAACCAAATGGAAGATTTGTAACCATGAAACCAAGAACGCCAACAGTATCTGCACGTTTTCATGACAGTCTCCAACAACTTTTAGAATCAATGTCACAGTGCAATCCCTGGTTTGTTCGTTGTATCAAGCCAAACAATGATAAAGCACCGATGAAATATGACATGCCATGTGTATTAGAGCAATTGAGATACACCGGAATGCTAGAGACAATTCGTATTCGTAAAACTGGATATCCAGTGCGTCTGAATTTCGGTCAATTCGTTGAGCGCTATCGGTATTTAATGACAAATCGTCTACCTCGTGGTGCACCCAACAAAGAATTATGCAGAATTATTTTGGATAAAGCTGCACCTCAAAATGCCCATGATCAATATCAATTGGGTCTAACAAGAGTATTTTTGAGAGAATCATTGGAAAGAAATTTAGAATACAATCGAGCACTGATTCTCGAACGAGCTGCCATAACTGTTCAACGATATACAAGAGGCTTTCTTGCTCGCAGAAGATTCATCAATGCATCAAAGAGTACCATTTTACTTCAGGCAGTTTATCGCGGTTATCGTGATCGAAAAAAATATAATCGGCTGAGACATGGAGTTTTAATGGCTCAGAAATTGTGGCGCGGTAAAAAACAGAGGGAAAAATTTCTGGTGCTCAAGAAAGAAATGGCAAAGAGGGCTGAAATTGAAAAGGCAAGTCGGGAAAGAGCCAGGGCTAAACAACAAAGGGAAGAGCAAGAAAAAGCATCGAGAGCTGTCGCTGGAGTTAATCATCTTGAAATACCAGCGGAATTGGCATTTATTTACAGTAAACTCGATGATTGGCAACCATTGCATTCGGAAAGAAATCTGTTGAAAGTCGTAGGACCAGTTATAGTACCATCTCTCAATTACAAACTTCCCCTGGATATTGATCAATATCAATTTTCAAAGTTTACTAATATTTACTTCAAGAGTCACATTTTTGGAATGAAAAGGGAACCAATTAAAACTCCATTCTTGACGAAGGCAAGGGATCAGGATTACAGCGACTCCCTCATCATATTCAAAATGATTCTCAGATTTATGAATGAAAATAATCTCAGCGGGAAGAGAGAACACGCACTGGGAGATTACATTGTCAACAAAGGAATCATTAATGAAAAATTGAGGGATGAAATTCTCTGTCAATTGGCTAATCAAACTTGGAAAAATGATAACGATGTCAATAAAGAAAGAGGCTGGCTACTTCTGGCTAATTGTCTCTCGGCATTTCAACCGAGTTCGACTCTTTTCAAATATATTTTGAAATATGTATCGGATCATGCTTACGACGGCTACAAAGCCTATTGCCAGCGAAAATTACTCCAAGGTGAGCGCACACTGCTCAAAATAATGAATAACAATCAATTATCATTGCACAATATACCGAGGAATTATCCACCTTGTGTACTCGAATGGAGAGCCAACAGAAATCGAGTGAATATGGCTTTGAATGTTGGTTTTTATGACGGGGAAACGACCACATGTGCCATCAATTCGTGGACAACTTGCGAGGAACTGGCAAATCTAGCTGTTAAAAATCATGGAGTTGAAAATGAAGGCTGGACAGTAACCCTGTGGAATCAATTGGATGGTCCCGATGCAATTGTAACGGAAACCAATGGTTTTGATTATGTACTTGATATCATCTCTGAAATGGAATTGGCACCGGCATTTCCCGCGGCCAAACATATATTCCTCGAGCAGCGAAAGAACAGCAATATTCTTCCAATACAAAGGCGTGAACAAAATACCCAAACAATTATTCGTGATGCCGATAAGGACATGGATGCCATACGTGTATCCCCATCCGTATTGAAGACATTCCAGCCTTTGGATAAATCGTCACTGAAAATATCGGATAATGGTAATAAATCATTGGAACCGGAAATTTTAATGCCCAAACGACCAGCGGTACCACCACCTCAGCCACCTGCAGCTAAGTCGTCACCAACCAGAAAACAATCTCACGAGCCAATACTAGAGACCGTTAATTCCGGTGAAATAGGACTTTCTCGTCAATCGGCCCTGAATGATCGTTACTTCGATAAGGATAAACAACGGAGTAGAAGCTTAGACAATCTACTTCAATCTGAACTCACTCCACCTACGAATAAACTCACAAATCTTGGTCTCTCATCGTCGAAATTGAATGAACGTTATCACAGTCTAGAGAGAATTGGGGAAAGCTCAGTGGTATCTAATTCTGAATACATGACTAGAAGTGAGGTATCACAGGAGCGAAAATACAGCAGAATAGGTAGAAGTACAGAGCCAAATATTGTGGAAGAAGAAGATGTTACGATTGATTTTGAATATCCAGATATTCAATCAGTCAGTCAAACGGGAAGATCTGAGGATGATAAAAGTAGTTACATAAGATCACAGACTCGTTTTATCAAATCACAGTATCCAGGAAAAAGGGCTCACCCCGGAAGTCAGTCTAGTCGTGCTTATATTGAAAAAAGTGAATACGGAGTGAAATCGTCAGCCATGTCAGATACAAGTGAAGCGCCTTCATTGGCATCTCACGTACGACGTGTAAGAGTACCCAGTCAAGCTTCGGATGTCGATCAATTTCTCGATGAACTCTTTATGCCAGTTCTCGATGGAAATCTCGATGAATTGTCGGATGCCAGAAGTCTCGCGGCAAGTATAAAGGGTACTATTACCCCACAAACACCAATTTCGAAAGATTCAGACGATAATAATTTCGAGAAATTTATGGATTCAATGACTGGTCAAGAAAAATCATCGTACAACGCAGCTTTGTCCCCTTCGAATTTATCGCGTTTAATAAAAGGAGGTGGCAATATGGATATACCCAATCAAAACAACACTTTCAACTACAGTCCATTGTCTCCAGGTATGATGTCATCATCAATGCTGATGCCGGTATTTTCACCGCCTCCGCATCAGCAAATGTCAACACCCAGTCAGAATCCAAGTATGAATATGGGTTCTGGATTTATGCCCATTCCCATATACAATATGCAGGGATTGAATTTGCCACAATATCCCAACTCGCCACCAAGTAATCAAAACGCCGATATGGTCGCCTACCAACAAAATCTTCAACGGGCTTTCCTTCAAAGTGCCATGGCTCAAAATCTTCAAATTCAACAGCAACTTCTAGCCCAAAATCAAGCATTTCAACAGCTCCTCGTGCAAAATGGCACACAGTCATTATCTCTCATCGAAAATGAACCCGGTAAGCATCAGAATACAACAAATCCCGGTAATCAATTGGAAACAGTAACGGTGAAGGCGCAAATCCACCGATCCCAGAGTCCACCGAAAAAAAATTCAGATATAACCCGAAAAACAAGTGTGGAATATGGAGCTAGGAAGATAAGTGTTGATCGAAAAGCTGCCACGTCGACTCCAGAATTAAAACGGACAAGTTCCGGGCGTACGAATATTCAAAGTAATTTTACAAACGTTCTGAGTGAATTAAAAAATAGAAAAACAAGTGTTGATAATAATCAGAGTCTCATAAGCGGAAAAGGAGTGCCACCACCACCTCCAATGCCTCCACCCCTTGATGCACATGATCCCTCGGAGTCGCGACCATTCCTGGATCCATATGGCCGAGCTAAGACAGTGAGAATTGGAAAATGGAGATGGCCACCCCCTAGTGATCAAAATGACAGCCAAAGTCAGGACAGTTTTATGGAATTCAAAATGAGACAGCACCAGCAGCAGAGAAAAATTACTCCTCAATATCAAGAGTACAATCAAGGTAATGGAGATACCAGTGTGCATGGCCAAGGGGATGGCTCTGTTGATTGGGAGGAATTTGAAATTGATAACATAATTTCTAAATCTCAAATTGATGAGAGTACCATTATTGAAACAACGACAACAGCTATTCATATTCATGGGCACAAGGAAGAGTCTGAGAAAAAGAAGAGAAAATCAAAATCTGCACTGGAAGTGGGAGCGCACAGGCCATCACCGGGAAGTATTGGTAAATTGAAGCTCAGTTCCGAAATGAGACAGCGATTGGAAAAGGTTACTGCCAATCACAGCGTCAGATCAACGAAGACAAGTGAAAAACCAGCATTACCAAGGGATGAGATCAAGATCAATCGGATTGAGGACAATCGAAAACTACTGCTTCAACAACAATTGACCGGGAGATGGGATGATTATGCATCAACCGCGGATGATGCACAGAGTACGACTTCCAAGGGTACAACTGAAATGTTGACTCAAGCTCAAGTGGTTCGAACGCAAATTGAACGAATGGAATGTCGTCCAATACCTCCACCACCTCCAATATCACCTCCACAGACTCAGAGCCCTCAAAATGGAAGCATATACACCAATAACAACAACAATATCAATAGTAATAATAACAATCAATCGAGTGGATTACTATCCTCACAATTGTTGCCTCCTTCCATCGAACCGAAAAATAATCGAGACAATTTCCATTCATCGCCAGATGCAGAATCACATAATCATTTCAATAATCCCAATATGTTTAGTCAGAGTAGAGACATATTTGCTTTGCAACACAAATCGAAAAAATCTCATGGCAAAGATACGGCGGACTTGGGGAGTACAACGAAAGACGATAGAAGTTGTGATTTCGATTTACACCGAGACTTGAACTCGGATATTTTTGACAAATTCTCACGAGACATGTTTGACTCTGGGAAACGAGATTCCTTCAGAACAAGTCGTGATTTATCACCAAAATCTCGTGACAGTTTTGGCCTGCCGTCCTCACGGGAGTTCGGTGTTGTACCAAACACGAGGGAATCGTTTGTCGTTGCAAGGCAAAGCTTCAAAAAAATTGAAGCAGACAGACGATCCAGCATTGCGTCAACCCATCGCACTGACAAATTGGAGAGAATAGAAATTGAAGAGTGGCCAGAATTTTTAAAACCCGTTCTTCCACCTGCTGATAAACCGGATATTGAAAAAGCACAGGAAATCACGGATACAAAACTCTATCCCCTCACCACCAATACCCATTTTACTTATAATCGGGTTTCATGGACCCTCCGGGTAAAAAAAGAAGTATTTGCGCCCAATGAAGTCCTGTCAAGTCCTTTGGCACTTCATTTAGTCTTTTGTCAAATTGTTTATGATGTTTTGGCAACCAGTAGTATAAAAATAACTAAAGAAGAACGCCAGAATATGATCAAACTTCTCCATAACTACGGAGTTACACTGGAAAACCTCCAAAGCACTCACCATAAAATCACAATAAAAAAGAATGTAGTGGATATAGCTAAGCAGTGGTCTCTGTACTTTTCCCGAATTTTTCCAGTTTCTGTGAGTAATAATTTTCATTTCATTTACCCTGCCGCACACATTTGTCGGATTTTTGCAGACGGAAAGAATTTTTTGTATATTCTCTTTCAGATTGGACCTCAACAACCAGACGCTGAGCACGTGGCCATTTCCCACAGTGGTTTAAAATTATTAAAACGACACATGTCAGGAGAATTGGTGATTTTAGAAACACTGACTTTGGAGGACATTGTATCAGTTGGATCATCAAAACCTAGCCTATGTACATTAACTATTTCCTCCGGTGTTCGTCTGCCGTTGCATACGAGTCGTGCCCCTCAACTCGCTGAAATGATTGCCAATTACATTCGTGTGGTATGTAACAGCTATTTTATCATTTTTCCTCATTTTTTAACGGTTATCAGCATGTAAATTTCAACCAGCGGTATTATATTCCCCTGAAGTAACTCTTCCGGTAGCGTACACGGAAAAGGCGTTCACCTTCATTCATCTGTGAAATTCAGTACATGAAGAGAAAAACAGATATTCTCGACAACGATTCCGGGAATGCGATTAATATATTCTATTATGAGATATAAATATGAATTAAAATCCGTTGAAATTCAATTAACGCCCACGGAAGTGACGAAAAAAAAAAGGGAAAAGAAAAAGACACTATGTCATTCCCAACAATCCGTGACCAACAGGTGGTTCAACGGTTCAAGTCCAAGAGAGCGTTGTACCATTGGGTCTCCTTAACTCATTAAACCGTTATTTATACCATTCGTATACATATCCTCTGACCCCTCAACCTCGATAGGTAAAATTAAGAATAAAAAGCCGGTTCACATGAAAGTCACCAGCCTAAAAAAATGCGCAGGATTTCATAATTCTTTTCTCAAATTCGTTCAATTCAAATTCCTAACACCGCGGAATTCGTCAGTGTGCGTACAATAATGAATGATCTTGCCTTCCCCGCTGGATACTCCAATTATCGATCATGCAACCCATGGTATATCGACCTGGCCTCGATATGACTTGACTGCAATACACCTATGCATCACGCTGAGAAGGGAAAAGAATGCAATCCACTCAAATGAATATGACCAACAACCACACGAAGCGAATATTTATCCTCTTTTTTTATTGAGCAATATTAAGCAATCTGCAATATTCTGCCGGTGGTTTAATATTTATTTACAAAATATATCACTCGAAGATGCTAGATTACTACCGGTAGAAATTATAATCAATCTCTAGAGATAGCGATAATATGGAGAGCCATGGATATGATCGACGATGGGGAGAAAAGTCATCAACATCTCATGTCTTATTTACCTAAATAAGACTTGATAAAATTTCATCTTGTATACCTCTGGAGGTAACCGCATTCTTTCGCCAGTCCTGTTCCACGTGTACGTCTATACCCGTAGTAAATATATCTGGTGGGGTACGACCCAGATAACAGTCTTTCGAAGGCCTCACTAAGGTACGGACGATGGTTTCCTACAGAGTTTTAAACATATATCTATCCCACGTTCGGTTCAGTCTCAGGTGGTACTCCGTTATGGGATAGTAATTTCAACCGGGCATTTCACATTTATCTTTTTCATTTTTTTTCCTCAAAATGATGAGTTACCAATCAAAGTGAGTGACCCTATGGAAATATTCCACGAGTGAGAGACGATCATTTATCCAGCAAATTATTTTGTTTACATTTTGTTTTTTATTTCTATTTTTATTTTCTATTTTTTTTTTTGGATATTGTGATTTTTGATATTGTGACTAGGAAAATCCAACGCGAGCAGTTTAATAGTTGAAGAAATGAATTCATGATTCATGATGAATTTTTAATTAATTGATTTTCAATTTTTTTATGAGAATCGAGTACTTTGGCTTTGACAGGAATGTTTTATACGTTTCTCATTCATAATATAGAACTCTTTTCTAAGAGAGTTTCTTAGGAGTACATAATTATAATCCGAGTAGTATCAATTGTTGTTGGTACATTGAAACCTCCCACGGACATTTTTTTCTCATCGTGAAGGAAGAATAGAGAAAAAAGCATGGAAATAATGACGTTTGAGAGTTGTGAAGAATTAGAGAGAATGGGGAAAACTTTTGCTACAAATTGCTTTTAGATTAGCCTAGTTCAATCAATGTTATTACCATTTTCCCTCCGTTGAATAGAGAAATGAAAAGATTTATGTCGAGCAAAAGTGAATAGATATAGAAACCAGGTGATAAATCAAATTTATTTTGGCTTTTGTGGGATAAAATGATCGTTTCTCGACCTGAAATCGCCGAAAAATCTGAAAGTGATGTGATTTTTATACGCAGTGATGGATTCCATTGTCGATTGTATGCAATTGAATAGTTAAAAAAAAGACTCGATAATGGAGCACGAAATATCGGAGGCAGAGGGAATATTCTCTCGTCGTATGATCGCAAATTGGGAAGAATTACCTCAAACTTTACGTCGTAATCAGACGTATCGGCCAGATATTCTCAGTCAGTTTACAGATGCCTCGGAATGTTTAGAATCTGAATTTACTGACTTGAGTAGCGAAGAAAAAGCCCCGAATTTTCAAAAAATTGTAAAACGCTCGGAGCTGCTGCGAAAATATGAAATTCACGAGGTGAAACGAGATTCATCGAATCATGTGTGGAGAAATCCTCAAAATAAAATATCGTCACATGAAATTCCGGACCGAGTAAAACCAAATTTTCCAAGTATGGTAATCAAGACGGAATACAGGAGTCTATGCGATCCAGTGCGAAAAACAAATTCCCCGGACAGTCTTTTTTTCAAATCATCCGATTCAGAGAGTAGCGATGGAGGCGGACACACCGACGATTCAGGTGCAATTTCTGATAATCAATTACCAGGTTACGATGGGAGGAGCATTAAAATTGGAATGAATAGAATTTCATGTCAAAAGTCTGGTAAAATCCAAAATAATAACGAATCTCACAATCGAAATTCGTCCGGGTGCGAAAGCCGATTGGACATGAATAAAAATATCTCTCATGAGGTTACCACAAAAAAAAAAGATGTTTATATTAAAAAATTGGATGGCATAACCGGACAAATCGAGAAATCCCATAAACACATTTCCTTGATTCAGAGTAGTTGCAAATACGAAAATATTCCACGCGTCGATCTGTCGAAAGCTCTTTCCAAAAATCACTCAAAGTCGTCACAAGTGCAAAAACGTCAGCCAACAGTTGAAGAATTGAGAATGGAAATTGAACATGAATTGACAAATGGCGCAAAATCTCCATCGTCATGCGATGATGACAAGAATATTCAGAGGGCTAATTCGAGTCGTCGCAATTCTCAAGATTTTAGAATTGACGGATTTTTTTATAGCATTCACGATAAGAACACTTCAAAAAGCAAAATCGAAACGATGACTCAAGAAAAACAGAGTAATAATAAATTGAGTGTGCGAGAGATTTTGAAGAGATTTGAAGAGTTAAGAATGAACAATCAAGCTCAACAGCAACTAGAAGAGAAAAATGCCGATAAAACTGTCGTAAATCTGCCAGAAACCGTTGGAGGAATAAATCAGGTTGATAAAGTAATTATAAAAAATATGCTCGGATTTCATATCTTCTCATTCCATAATTTCAATCCGAATTGAACATTAAAATAATTATCAGTTACATCAATCCATGAAAAAATTCACACGTGCATCTTTCATTTTTTATCATGACACCAAAAGAGTCGAGATTAAAAATATATCGATGAATTGATTGGATTGATTTCAGGTTGAACAGAAGCCTTATATGAAGATTCAGCATGAGAGTCATGTATCTCAAATATCGAAGTCCATTCAATCTCAAGCAGATCACCTGAACTCTCACCAGAATCACAGCCAGAGCCATAATCCGTCGAATCACGGTAATCGCGAGAACAGTCAGATAAATCGAAAAGTTGCCCATTCAGTTGCTGCACTCCAGACAAACGCTAGCCATCCCAAAAATCAGCGTAACAGTCAGCATCATAATGGTCAGAGTACAGAGTGGCGACAACCAGAGGAAATAAATAAATCTAATGAAGAGAGCTTCTACGAGAGCGGACCAGTGATCAACGATGGGAAACATTCACTTCTGCAGTATGCCATATTGAATTTCCGCCAGAGTACAGAGAAGTACGTCATATTTTTCGTCTTACCACTTGCTTTTTTTTTCTTCATAACTGTACAATTTTTTTCTACTCTTTTTATTGCAATTGAGGAATTATAGCTAGCGTTACATTCTGTACGCACTAATTGTACCGAATTAATTTTATTTGAGGTACGACAGTGTGTAATCTGCAAAGTAGAAAAGAGGAAAAAAAACATGAAACATTAATTTGCAACTTTCACGTGGAAAATCCATGGGATTTCAAAGCATCGCGTGTCAGACCGATGGTTTCCCTATTTCCGGGGGAATTAAAAAAAAAACTAACTCTGACAATTTGAATGAAAGTCAAATTCACGGTGCATTGAGAATATGACAACTTGCAATAACAATTTTTACAATGCAAATAATATATGGTACGTGATAGAATCGGAGGAGGTCAATGACCTTTCCAGCTCTGTCCCAAATACATCGATCTGTCGTTCCCCGACTTTCACATGAAGACAGACGTTAATCATCATTATTCCTATATGAAAAATAAATCCATTTTTTTCGCAATTCATCCTTTCTTCGTTCCCCGGCGCTGGTCTCTGACAATCTGTAGTACTCATGCGATCGCATGAATGAGACCAACAGAAATGGGAAAGTACCCATTGAATTGTCCCCTCAGTGATCAATATTTGTGACGAATTTTTAAAGTGACAAGGTTTTTTTGTCGTGCTCCTCTTTTTAGATTCGAAATGATGAAAACAGCCGATGGATCGATAAGTGGTTCCCTCAAAGTAATTGAGTCATTGAAGAACAAAAAAAAAGGTAAAAAGGCAAAGGGTCATCATGATGGTACCGAGTGGACATGGAAAGAGCAAGTTGATCTCGTGAAATTCTCGCAAGTGCCAATAGAGCAGAGTCTTCTCCGCCTTGAAGGCGAAA
This sequence comes from Fopius arisanus, assembly GCF_000806365.1. Lineage (NCBI taxonomy): Eukaryota > Metazoa > Arthropoda > Insecta > Hymenoptera > Braconidae > Fopius > Fopius arisanus. Next base: position 429,031 of record NW_011887834.1, read on the forward strand.
TGAGTTCTCTCGCGGCTGAGTGTTTCTTGTGCCTCATGAGGTACATGGGTGATCAACCATTGCCTCCGAATATGAGTGAAGTCAACTGTGTTTATACAATCCTGATGGTGAGTGAAATCAACGACAACTTTCTAATGTTTTCCTATTGAGCTAATCCGTGTTTAAAATCGCCACAGTCAGTTCCATCAGATTAAAACTCAAATGGAGATACTTCTATTGCCGTTTTATTTTTTTTTTCATTTCACTTTTCCGGCTGGATGCCTTTTAATAATATCTACGCGAATATTGCGCAGAGAAAAATCACTTTTATCCACACGGCAATTATTGTGATTAATTTTTCTTTACAGCACTGTCGCGGATACGAACCACTGCGTGATGAGGTTTATTGTCAATTAATGAAACAAACGACTAATAATAAAAGTCCCAATCCTGACAGCTGTCAGAGGGGATGGAGACTTTTCAGTATCGTCGCTGCGTATTTTACGTGCAGTGAGGGCTTGAGACCATATTTAATTAAATATCTCGAAACAGCAGCGTACGATAAACGTCGTGCATACCACGGAACTGCGACAGTTTGTCTACAAAATTTGAGAAAAACCGTCAAGTATGGTGGAAGGAAAAATGTTCCCAGTGTCGAAGAAATTATGGCTATAAGTGCCGGTAGAAATGCCAAGAGACAGATTTATAGATTGTCGGGTGGAACAGAAAGAGTCATCAATACCAAATGCACTACTGTCGTTCAAGTTAGTTTTTCTCCCGTTACATGGTATTCACGGTCTTATAAATTTCATATATTTTTTTAATCTTTATATTTTTGCAATACTAAGGATGTCATCGAGGAAATGTGCAGTGTCATATCAGTGAGGAATCCCCACGAAATGGATGAATTTTCATTATATTGTATTGTTGATGGTGATGCTTTCACCATGCCCCTGGCCAGAGATGAATATGTGCTTGATGTGACAACGGGACTTCATGAGAATCATCAAGTTTTCTATTTATTATTCTGCAGGTGGTTACCTAACTTATTCCTCTTTATGCTTTTCTTCCGTTTGATATTTATTCAGGTATTTATTTTCGCAGATCTGTATGGTATTATCCACTCAGGTTGGACGCCGCACTCTATATCGAAGTAGTTTTCAATCAAATTGTCCCAGACTATCTAGAAGGATTATTGTTAGTAATTCCTGGAGAACATTTATCTCAAGAGATCATTGTGAGTCACATTAATTTTCAAAAATTCTCTTTCCCTATTGTTCGGGAAAAATTTCGAAATTTTTTCACTGGAGAATTTAAATTTCATTACAAAATAATGACTCATTTACAGTATGACATGGCTCAAATAGCTGCACTCCTGCATAGAATAGCCGAAAAACCGCATGAGCCAACAACGAAAGAAATCAAATATCTTCTACCAAAACCAGCATTAGGCTTGCGCGAACCTCGTCCACAAAAATGGGGTAATATGGTTCAACAGGCGTGGAATAATATACAGGAAAACACTTCGGCCATATGCAAAGCTCAAGTGCTTGGTAAAGCATCACAATAACTTGACCCCCTCATTTTATTTTCAATCACTCATGTCTAACCGAATTATTTTTATTACTCAATTAGAAATTCTATCGAAATGGCCCTTATTTGGATCAAGCTTCTTCGGTGTAACACGAGTGCCTGAACCTGGCAAAGAAAAAGTTGGCGATCACATTTTGGCCCTCAATCGTCATGGAGTTCATTTCATTGATTCAATTACACATGTGAGTAAAATAAAAAAAATCTCAGAAGGTTGCTCAAGCTTTCTGTGTT